>NC_049993.1:11970097-11994460 GCF_000003815.2 Branchiostoma floridae
GACTCATATGATCCATATGAACTTGAAGCACCTTTACATTCACTACATGGAACAAATAGTGGTGGAGTTGCCTTATATCCCCTTAAGTCAGTTTTTCAAGATAAAAGTGAACCAAGTCTCCAAATTCTTACAGACACAACCATTTCCAACTACTACTTTATTAAATCATGCCTTTCATCAACATTCGCCACCATTCAGATGTACAACTCTAGTAATTATGTGTCCATACAATGCATCACATTATAGAAGCCTGTGGGTATTGGAGACTGGGTTGAAATTTATTTTGCCACTGACACCAGCACATATAGAGCTGCTGACCACTATCTCTGGGCTTACCCCATAATTGGGCTTGGAGAAGGACTGAAACAAAAATCACATGGTCATGCACAGCACACAAAAAGCAGCTACACAAAGCTTTTTCATAAGAGCACCAAAAAAAAAGTTAAAAGATTGTATGCCACATGCTAAAAAAAGTCATCATTGCTTGAAGCATACAAAAATAATATGCAATGCATGCAAGGTAAAAATACACGAAAAAATTATTTGGGAGCTTTTAAGAACATAGCTGTTAAACTACTAAAACTACTACTATTTAGATTCTATTTCAAATCAAAGAGCATAGAAAAAGGAAAAAAAAACATTATGCTACATGCTAAAAGATTTTCATTGCTTGAAGTATACAGAAATAAATATGCAAATCATGCAAGGCGAAAAACTATGCATATTTTGGAGCTTAAAAAAATATAGCTTTTTAACCAGTACATAAACTTTAAGCACTACTCAAGCTACTAACTCAAAGAGTACAGCTTCTACACAGTAGCAGAGACACACTACAGCATAACACATATACACCAAGCAAGAACACCTTACTAACCCCTACATGTTCATTTGTATGTAAAATATGGCATCTGCAGAACTTACATCAGGTGACAGCATAGAGTAGCTCTGCGGAGGTTTCTCCATGGAGACAGGCAGGCTGAACTCTCCCACCTGCAGTCGACCGTTGGCCATGACAGGGATCCACTACACAGGTGTAGAACACATGTCAGTAAGTAGTACTACACAAGACATTAGGTTCACATACTGGAATAGGAAGCATTTTGTCTGATTAGGGGTTGAGAAAACATGTGTAGGAGAGGTTTAAACTCACTGGTGCTTTGTTCTATAGTGCTGGTGGTTGGGTACTCCAAGAACTGGGAAACACTTGGTACATTGTACATACATGTAATATACACATAGAACACTGGGATGCTACAGGTATCTATTTGCTGATCTTTCCTCTTCTGTGATATTACATGTACCAATGCCGATATCTCTGATCAGAAGGATTGTGAGGTTCTAGTGGGAAAATAATGGTGCTACATGTATTATTTTACCTTTTATCTTCAATCTTTATTCTGATGATACAAGTCAATTTTTACCACTTTGGCAGCCAATCCATTATCCTTTTTAGTCTATCATCCCTTACGTTTTGCAAGGATGTTTCTGAAGTTCTTGTAAAATAAGTACTAGGTAACTTAAGCGCTTTGAGCTGCAATCTGTACTCTACACACAAGCAGGTCTTTAGTCTTACATTGCATAGATTGTGAATTTGATATCTATCACCAATGTGTACATGTTCAACTTCTGGCTACAGCTACATACATGTACTTACAAACATGTAAGTTGGCTGAACCAGATTTTTGTAAGCAGCAAATATTGCACATTTTGTAAGCAGTAAATTTGCACGTTCATAGGATAAATCTGTACTTTTATATACCGGTATTTACGGTTAGATATTCTTCACTTAGAATTAGTGTGAAATTGCTGGACATATCTTGTTGTGTACATATGCTTATTTTGCTTTTCCAATGGGAACGCAGCAAATTGATGTATCTGCTCCATTGCTGAAGGATCAGAGAGCAAAGATCAGGGAGATCTAACTAAAGCACAGGATCACAGGGATGGACAGTAACAGTCACAGTCATGAGGAGTAGCAGTGAGCTCTTGAAATCAGAATGGAGAAAGATAGAGATTTTCCTCAAAGAAGTTTTGACAAAAGACCTTAGGCATTGTTGTCGTTGTCTCAGGTTTGGTGGAAAATAGAAAAGACTGGCTTTTGGAAAAAAAGACCAGGCAGCCAGATACAAAGAAGATATAGTGCCTTATTGCCCAGCATGCCAAGATGCATTCTGTAAAATAGCAAGGACTCTTTCTTCTGTTATTCTGTATCCAAGAGCATGCACTGTGTCCATCCCGTACAAGGTTACGTCATTAGTGGCAGTGTACGTCGTGGAGTGGTCTGGGTTTATCCAAGCATGCAGGGGTTCCTCTAGCAGGAGACACAAAACCGAGTCCTTACAGTGTATCCTATGGGCGTCTCGATGGGCCCACCGGTCTCCTGAATGGCCTGAGCCAGTTTTCGAGGGATCAGCTGTTGAGGCCGCTGTGTACAGGATGTATTAAAGAAGAGTGTGACGCTCGGAACTCTCCCTGTGGGAGCTACCGGTAGGAGGTTTTTCGCATTTGATGCACTGCACTTAGATGGCAAGAATTGGCATTTATGCAAAAGAAAAATCAAAAAGGTTTGACACATCTGCTGTAAAAAATATATAATCCAGTGCTGTAAAAAGCATTTACACCAAAACAAATACGTTTATCAAACTTACAAAAAAGGCAAGATTGCTTCTAGGCCTTGAATATAAGCAAAAATTACATACTTTGATGTGCTAAAAAATAGCTGTGTTAAGAAATAAAGAAAAAAATTAAGAAAGTTTGCAACGCTGCCATTAAGACAAAAATGTAATAGATGATGGTAAAAATACTTACAGGTACATGCATGTAAAAACTTTGAGACGAAAAAATACCAAAAATTACTCAATAAAACTAACTTATAGTAAAACATCAAATATATCCATAGAACTGTGCAGTTACTGTTTACGCGCGTGCATCAAATACGACAAACACAACGTCCACGTTGACACGTTATCCATTCTGTGAACACCTGTTTATGCACCTCCACCGCTTTCCTGAGTTGTTTGAATGCTCTCCCTCCACCAGACTTTAGCACCGCCATTTACTGTACCTTAACAGTTACCCCTCCACCCTAAACTATTGTTTAAACCTTAAGTTTATTGCCTTTATTACTAAAGATGGTATCTCACTCCACTTGGGGCACCAGTGAGGCATTGCGGGGTTCGAAGATTACTCAATGAATTTCGGAGATAAAGAACAAATTTTCTTACGTTTTGCATATTTTGTTGTCTCCTAAGTCATACTTTTACGTATTATGCTATATGTACATTATAAAAATCAGCGAAAATAACAGTGAACAAACCCTACAGTACCACACCAGTGCCCCAAGTGCGGTGAGATACCACCTCAAGTAGGGAATGTTTAAGTCTCTGTGGATGTGTCTCTTTGAACCAGTCTGATCTGGCACAGACTAGATTACAGACCGTGTATCCCACAGGAGTTTCCACAGGCCCGGTCTCCTGCTTGCGTTGACAGCTGATGTGGTAGAAGGTGAAGAGGATGTGGTGGTTGTCAGACAGGTGCGGCGGCATCTTTATCTTCACCTCCTCGTAGAAGTCAGGTGACCTGGAAGAAACATAGCAGACAATTTGACAACGAAAAATACACATCAGCAGCAATCAAAATCAGTAATTACTTTGAATTCTTACTTTTTGGAAATATTCTAATATCACTAGACAAAAATACAACAAATCTGGTACAATTACTGATATTGACGACTACATTGAGAGTTTGATGCAGTAAAATGATTTGATACTGGGGTCATCATGTGAGGTGCCGTCATGCTTTTCCTTGGATGTGTGCACCTTCTAGTGATTCACAGTGAAACTACTATGAACAAGGTCGAGGTTCTCTGATAAAGACGACTACATTGAGAGTTTGATACGGTATTCTTCCTTACTTGTTGTGGTAGGTGACAGCTGTGTATGCTTCCTTCAAGAATTCAGGAGAACTGGACTTCCCAAAGATAACCTGAATAAAACACAAACATTTTTCATGTAAATCCATAAACTCTAAATGTTCAATCATAACAACAATATGTTGAGATAAGGAGAGATGCAGTCTTAATGAAAAGATGATATTACAGACCTTTAGGGAAGAAGCCTCATCCTCTCCAGACATGAACTGCACCTTCACTGCAATGTTACGAGATGATCCTGGACGATTACTGAAGTTCAGGCATTGAGGGTAGATGTACAACAAGTTCCTGAAAAGGCAAAGACAGACATTAATATCATGTGTACATACATGTGTCTTCTACTATTCTAAATACAGTACAATCATATATCAATAATAGCAGGTCTTGGAAAATCCTGGATCTCAATGTCTTACTTGTATGTTGTGTGTGGAAGAAAGACTTCTCTTGTGGGAAACTCTTCAATCTCCTTTGTAGGCCTGCCCCGAGCATCAGGGTAAGGGTTGACCTTGTGCAGTTCTGGGGTCAGACAGTAGGGGGAGTTCTCTGGAGCTGGGGAGATGTCCAGTTTCAAAGCACCTGTAGAAAATGAGAAGGAAGCATTTTTGACAACGTGGATTGCTGAGATGTGTTGTTTTTCTACTTTGCAATAAGTTTGACACATAACTAAAAGATCACTAAGCCTTGGTATGGTATAATTACATTTTGTTTGTATAGAAAGATGTAAATATTCATTAGAACATTTATGCTACAAGTAGACAAATGAGTTTACCTGGAATGCACTTGAGCTTCTTTAGCACAGATGATGGCCTTTTGAGGTCCATCAGAAACTTGTACAGGTCCTCATCTTTCAAACGATCTCCCTCCTACAATAAATTAACAACAAGCAGAAGAAAGTCTTTAACATCTTACATACAGAAAATCTGGCAAAATCATGAGAGTACAAACATGTGTTTTCATGCTATAGTACATTAGTAGTATCTGAACTGCAGATTGTTACTATGAAAACCTCCTTTTCATTCATACTGCAAAATCAAATCCCAACGAAAATACATGTAAATGAATTTACAGTAGAATTTCCTGCAGTATTCAAAATATAGCTATGGGACTGAGTGAGTGATTAAAATACAACTGTTTTGAGCAAGCACAACCAAGTGAATGTGAGTCACTGTGAGTGAGTAGTTCAACAATATGATAATCATGCACACCTGTTTGAAGAAACTGGAGACGGTCAGTGTGACGGCCCTGAATGTGTCCAGGCTTGACCAGTCCCCCTCCTCCCTCCAGGCCGTCCTGCGGTCCAGCGAGCTGCTCCTCTGCAGGCCAGAGAACCCAGCGATGGCCGTCAGACTCTTCTTACGGAAACTGTCCTCCAGTTTACTGGTCCTGCGTTGTTCTGTGTAAGTATAAATGTAAAGGTAATGTAATAATACACGTATTATTACACATTCAAGTACCGGTACATTAAAACTTGACATGGAAAACATAACATAAGCCCGACCACAATAGATGTCTCTGAAACCCGATTAGGTGAAAACTAGTATCAGGTGATCAACATCTAGTAACCAGTGTTGATATTACTAATTTAGTATGACCTTTGTCATGTACAAAAACATGACATTGTGATGAGGACAAAAGAAATGCAACCATATCCCCATATAGGGACCTCAGGTAGAATATCAGTGCTATTCGTGCAACTGCATGCATGGCAGCTTCGCCACGGAACTGTTAGGGGTAAATACAAAGATTTAAGCCTAGGAACACACACAAAGCGTTTCACCTCTTTATTCTGACAAAGTGAATACTATGTGAATGTACAATTTGTAATATGCTACAAATGTAGCAATCTTAAAATTGACTTGTTCTAGTGTTGTCACCTACTTACCCTGCTTCCATGAAATGAGCAGACCTACATACAAGATACAGACATGACAAACATACAACACAACATCAGGACAGACAGGCAAATGAGAGAAAAACTTCAGGACCAGGAGAGTTGCCCACAAAAATGTTCTGTCTTTCTAATCTAATGTCTGTTGACACACCAAGAAGATGCCAATTGTTGTTCTGATTGCATAATCTATGTAGTTCTGGAGAATGAAAAAGCTCACATTAGACCATTGACCACAAGACACTTACATGCGGCAAAGACATAACACTGGTATAGTGATTATGGGTATATGCACAATGTTTATCACAATGATTGGTTGTAATCAACATATAAACAAAAAGAGACAAAGCACGCCAAAGGTAGAAAACATTTTTGAAGGCAACAAACTATGTGTACTAGAAAACTGATACAAAAAGAACTATATATGTACTGATGTAGTTGCTTGTAATTTAGAAACACTATAATTGTTTTTTGGAAATGTAACTTGGAAATGGTAAGTCGTTTCAGATAACATCTGCTAGCTTTCGTCTATGACAGAGCTGTAGTCCACTAGGTATTGAACTCAAAACTATTTGTAGATACATTGTATTTAAGATGCTAACTGAAACGTCTGACCATTTCTAAATCTATCCAGTAACTCCAGTTGCTAAGTTCTATCTTGCGTATCTAATATAACCTGGATGCCTAACGTTCAACGATAGACTACAAAAGTTGAGTTCTTACCAAAAGAAGTCCCAGAAGAGTCCTTATCAGGGGCCTCTGTGCCCCTCTCCAGACTGCCCGCCCCGTTCACAATGCTCATCAGGTTGATGGCTGTCCAGGCAAACGGCATACGGTACGCTCCCAGCTTCTCACAGAAGTACCGAGCTGTCTGACGGATTTTCTCACGATTCTGAAAATTTAAAATAAGAGTAATGTATGGAATGATCTTTCATTTTTTCCACATATTTCTATCCTTACTCCTTGTTGATGTTTGTAGATGCAGAACAAAATTCGGCCGCCGAGCGATCCTACCCGCTGTCGGGCTGGTACCTCGGGTGATACGGAATACACCATGTTGTATTTTATATTTTCTTTACAATCATAAGTATCTGTATATGCATTGGTATAGACAACCTTTGGCATAAAGCACCAGTTTCATGATTAGAAAGGTAACACTATAAATCCATTGAAGGTTATCTACCTTGGGACTCTCTGCCTCCTTCATATAAGGCTCTGCCACATCTGTGATCTCTCCTTGTTGGAGAACCTTCTCTAGCTGGAAGGACACAAAAAAACAAGTATGATTTCATCTATAGATTTCATATCCAATCAAAATTCAACAGTGAAATGTATTGGTCACATGTGTACTTCGTACAAAGCACAAATTTAGCAGTTTGATAGGGGCATCAACACCATGCTTTGGATATGTGCACCACCTAGCAATTCACAGGGATACCGTACAAGGTACTTCTAAACAAGGTTGAACCTATGAGGTACAAAGTGAATGTCATCCTATATACAAATAGTGTGTATCCTACAACCTTAGAAAGTGTAGAATACGAACTGTTTACAAAAAGTAAAAATTTTCCTTTGGCATGTACAAATGTATGTTCAAATCACAACTACTGTAAATGTAAAAATGTTCGCGGCAGTTTTATGTTCTCGGTTTTTGCTTAAAACCACCGCAAACATTTATCCATTTTAGAGTATGTGACTACAGCCAATGGTGCTACTGCGAAGCTAAAACCACCGCGAACACTATTTTCCCGCTACCATGAAGGTATATTCCGACAAACTTAACTGTATTTACAGTAAGCATTCCTACCTTGATAACAAGAAAGACATCGCTGGATGGATATGTGATAGAGAAGATAGCTGAGCGGCTGAGAGTGGAAATGTCAGGATACGCCATGTGTGGCTTCAGCATGCTCTTCACCTGGTCCGAGTTCAGGTCAAAATAAAAGTTCTCTGAAATCTGAAAAAAAAAACATAAAGAAAATTAAAACTCTTCCAGGCATCAATGTTGCAAATTAGTACTAAAAACTTTGTTAGAGTTGTAGAAATTGATTACTTTGCATAGTTTACTAGAATACATGTATCTTAACAAGATGAACCAAATGCCTAAAACTGATATACATACTATGCTATTTTAGATAATAAATGTGATGCACTTTTTTGCTTCAACCACAAAACTCATCTGGTTTAAGTTATTTTTTCCAAGAATGATTATCTAGAGTGATATTCTAGAATCTATATTTTACAATATTCATTCTATACTATCTGCATAGTAAAGCAATTTGTCACAAAAAAAGCATGTGTACCTTTTTCTTCTCTTTGGCATCATAAAGAGCCATGATTGCAAAGATAGGCTCAATTTCTATCTCAAACCTGTGGAGAAAATGGAAAAATAAGTATAGATCTCTCTAAGTATGTGTCAATCAAAGAAACAAATAATCCAACAGAATGTTTGATAACAAGGTTTGAAAAGATCTGACTTTTTTGGCGATTTTACATATATTAGCATAGTTAGTTATGATACCTACTTGAGGGTAAGGCACTTCACCAAAAGTCGGTGACCAAAATGTTCCTTTGGTACTTCTGCTATCGCTCTCTTTTCCAAAGGCTCCTCCTAAAAAAAAGGGAACAAAACAATACAGAACCTCAAAAAGTGTTGTTTGAGGACTTTAAAAGAAAAAAATAACTTTCAACAGTCAAACATGTAACGTTGCTTTAAACAAAATCCATTTTCCATCCATACCAAAAAGGAGACTGTAACTGGAATGAAAAACTAACAAATGCAGAATACATTTCTCTACCTCATCATTATAGGGAAAGACAGTGAAGATATTGTTGTGGCGCCCCTCCACCCTTTGCTGTTCGTTTTGTCTGTCGATCTCCTCAGCTGGAAACCTGTCCAGCAGGGAGGGGATGAGGGGGTCCGACTGGGAGTTCTGCAGGTCAAAAATACTGGAGG
Source organism: Branchiostoma floridae (assembly GCF_000003815.2). NCBI lineage: Eukaryota > Metazoa > Chordata > Leptocardii > Amphioxiformes > Branchiostomatidae > Branchiostoma > Branchiostoma floridae. Next base: position 11,978,873 of record NC_049993.1, read on the forward strand.
CCCAGCTTCCACGGGGGGTACCTTCCATGTCTGTGGAGTTCCGCTTGGCTTGGTCCTTGACAAGAAAAACAAAGATAGATAGCTCAATGAGTAATAACTGATGTGTTCAATGTGACATAACATCTGGCCTGCGACATTTAACTACAAAATAAAGTTATAAATCACCGAGTGAGTGAAGCAAACAAGGTGGTATATGAGGCTAGGTGGTGGGCATAGGTCACTGGGCACAATCTACAATGTAGGACACTTACACAACAGCAAAATCTATTGTTGCATTAGCAATAATGAGTAACAATATGACTATGGACTTTTTACAAGATACAATCAATAAAATATACTATAATAGATTTATTTTATTTATTTATTTATTTGGATTTTCCACACTGGAGGGTATGGCGGAACAGGTGTCAAAAGACACCTTTTAGATGTTTGAGGAATTTGTCTACCTCATCGTCCTGAGGTGTGGGTGTGGTATCATCGTCTTCGTCCACCTCGAACACCTGCTTGACCATCCCGGTAGTGTTGGACCTCCTGCTGAGCTCACTGTCCCGCATGAACCCGGACCCATATTGCTGATACCTGGAGAAAAAACACAAACAAATAAATCATCTACATCAAACACTTTATTGCTTCTGTGTATGGCAGTTTTGTTTTCAGCATGTACGGATGTTTGTGTTTTTGTATGTTAGCACTTATTTGGACAAAGTCAGTAGACTGTAGAGTAGTAGGAAGTGAGTAGGAAGATGATGTCACTGCAAAGTGAGATATGCAGGAGTGACAGGAAGTAGAGTTCAGAGGTTGTAGTACTAGTCATTCATTAGACATGACAGACATTCCAGAAAAAACTTTATTCATGGATCTTCAAACTCTTGCTATAGATCTAATGTTGAATCTTTCTATTCTGCTATATCTCTGAAACACTTATGATGTATGAAGGGTTACTACATCAGATATATGCAGATGTTGTTTGTACATGGCAAGTAGTTTTCATACCTTCTAATGACTTCATTCCAGTCTTGTGTGTAGACACGAATACAATCATTCACATGTGGGTCTTGTTCATACCTGCAAAACATAGAAACATCAGCAACATATCTTGGTTACTAGTCTCTTCTATCTATATTTGTCAAAAGTAATTTTACTAAAAAAATTGTGTACAATCTTATCATAACTGTTTACCCATTTTGAGGCACACATGGTTCCAGAGTCCTGATCTCGCGTGGGACCACGCCTATTTCCAGATCGTCCACGGGGAAATCCAGAAATTCTCGAAGTTGTTCCTTTTCCAACGCATTCTGGTGCTGTGAGACAAAGTCCTCAAAGTCCAGAGGCTCCACTACATCTGTTAGAGCAACCTGTATGTGATAGGAAAATTCAGTAACAGAGTTCACCCCAGAGGAGCAATTGCCCCAGAGGATGGAATAACGGAGGCCCTCCACTATACTCCAAGCCCAACTCCACTATACTACTTTTGAAATTTAGTGTGTTTCTTCCCTATTTTCTTGGTTAGTTTTGCTAGAATTAAAATTCACATATTTTTGCATCACTTTTCCAGTCGGCATTGTCTGCAAAAACTTGTGAATGGGTGATGATCAAAACAATAGTCGTTTTGCCACTTCACAACAAAGGAATCACCGTAATATATTATACTAGTACTTGTAGTATTTGACACCTCTGTCATGCAAAATGATCCATTAATAAAATTCTGGGGAGAACCCTGCAACGATGTTCCTACAAAATGCATGTACTAATCAGTCCTGCATTCATGATGAAATGCCTTCCTTGCTTAAACTTTCATTCTTTGTACAAAGTCTGTTTGCTAGATAAACAATGATAAACCAAGACAAACGATGAGTCTGCGACCATATTGTCTTACACTTGGACTTGTGGCTGTCCCCTGATCCCCGGCACGCGAGTCACGGAAACTTGAGGAAACTTGACGGCGCACCTCACCGGCAGGCTGGTTCCTACAGAGAGGGTAGTACATATTATCTGATTACTACACTGATATGTCATATACATGTAGGCATCATATATATGTATAATATATTGTCATGATCATGATGATGTATTGTTGTTATTGTCATTACAGAAATACATACAGGTTACCGTAACCTTCTATGAAACAAACCCAACTCTGAGTAGTAGTTATACCTTTAGTGATATTTAATAGTGATATATTTTCAACCCATTTTCTGCAGTCTTCCCACTATAAACGAATGGACATTGGGAGCGGATATGCATCATGATATCCCTGTGTACCAAAGAAAAAGAACTGGAAAATCGCATCTTTTGGACTTGTTTACCAACAGCTTAGGTACTATTTCAGCCTATCAACTTGTGCAAAGAGATTTTCAAACCAGTATGTAGATGTAAGCTTGGTAAATATCCGTTTTTATCAGCACAAAAGTACAGACTGTGTGTGATTGTCATATCATAACAATCCTTGGGGAGAGCTCTGGCAAGCTTCCGCTGGATTCATATGGGTGTTTACATCCGATATACGGCGTTTAAAATAATGTAGGACTGCGATCAACACTTTACTTATTATCTTAAGATATCGAATATTCGTAATATGTACAGTTTATAACAGTAACTATTGTTATATTGAAGAAAACAGACTCACTTGTTGATTTTTAGCGCGAAAGCCCGCTGCTGACCGGAGGCCGCCATTTTCTTTGAGCTAAACTGAGCTGTTACATTCTGAACCATTCTAGGGAGGCAGGTTTTTATTCTTTCGATATCTTCCATAAATAATGGAAAACAATTATAAATATTTAAGTAGAATAGTATACCATACAAACAATTTATTCTTTGAGTTCATCATTTTGCAGATTTTATCGAATTATTATTTTTTTGTATTTATCAACGCCCCTTCAGAATGCTAGCTTATGGACGACTCTATCTGCAATCACGTGACATCTTCTCTGCCAAGTGCACCAAAATGGCGACCAAAATTCAGACGTCAACACGGAAGCATCGAAGAATTTCTACTCTATCTCCTCCCCCTGGATATCTGTACGACAACAATTAACTTTTCCTGAATCCTGGAGTGGCCTGGAAGTGTGAAACCCACCGAGTTTGTAGATCAGAGCCCGTGCGGCGGAGGAACAATGGACAAACTTCGCGAGCTCCGCACAGGGGGAGGAGGCGGGGTGCCCGATGCTAGACGACGGGAGACCGCCCAGCCTCTGGGTTCTCCCGTCAGGAACGGGATCGTCATGAGGCCGCTGGAAGGAGAGGCTTTCCCGCCTGACATGTCCGACTCTACAGACTCGGGAGAAAAGGTGAAAACCAAGCTGATGTCCATGTGGAACAACGTACGCTATGGTAAGTGTTTAACTACAAAATTATGGAATTTTCAGTCTCTAGAATTTGTGGGATTGCTTTTGTAGACGGAGAATAAGGTTTTTAGTGAAGAGGCATGGCATAGAAATTTTGTTATATAACTGGATGCTATACGTTATGAATATGGAAATCAAGTCACGGTGTTGTTTGCTGTATTTAGCATTATCTCTAAATCTCTAAACTACCCAGCAGGGGCTAGGGGTCTTTAATTGGAGCTGGGCGTTTGTGATTTATTGTTATGAAGCAAGAAGAAGTTATACCTATACAAACTAGTATGTGTAGACTTTGTAGATGTTGTAAGGATACCACACTCTTATATCACCAATTATACTGAAATTATCATCATGGCATGTACTGATCTTATAAGGGCATAAATGTACAATAAATGGCTTCACTTTTCACTGTTTTCTCAAAAATCAAGTTCATTTTTGGATAATCCAGATCGTAGCTTACAGGTTTGCAATGAAAATGACTTGGACAGAAATGGTCGATAGAAACTAGTTCAGAGTTAAAACAATCACCTTTGACCAGTTGGTTGCCATATGACGAAATCAAAAAGTTTCAAATGACATAATGTTTGTTTAGGGTCACTGTGTAATGTGTAATGGTGAAACTGCAGTCGGTACAAAATGTATGTGTTTCTCGCCACTAGATACATGTGCTGTATTCAATTTCTATGACATTCCAAAAAAATTGCTACCTGTGTCAAGCACATAAATCATAATCAAACAATCTGCCTCTCGTGATGAACATTGGAGAGATCTGAAGAAAGACTGACTGCAGCTGCAGGGTGCCCAGAACACAGTGGACTAGCCCGAGTACTGCTATAATCAAACCTTCCCCAAAATGAACAATTTATTCGAACAGTTGCGTAAAATAAAATAAAAAGAGCCAACTGCCAAAAAAATGGTTTCAGCTTTCAGTTCAGGTATATTGTCAAAACAGGAACATGACATTTGCATTTGAAAAGGAGCAGCCATGCATATTATAGACGTACGTCACGGTATGTGACACCCAGACAGTGGTGTGAAAGTTGGAATATGTTAACAAAACAATGCCTCACAGTTCAAGTGAGTCTTATTGTCATGTGGCTTACTGTTGAAATCTTATGTCCCACCCAGGTTGGACCATCAAAGTCAAGACCAATTTCAGCTATGATTTTCCCATCTGGCTCCAGGGAGTCTGTTATCACAGGAGAAATGAAGGTACAAAATACAGTTATTATTTACAACATACATTTTGTATTTAGTGTACAGATTCACTTGTAACATTCTTTGACGTACCAATTTGCTAAATTTTTATATTTTGTCAAAATACACGTATGTACATTTCAGCAAAAGTTCCTGCTATATGGTCCATTGACTTTAAGTTAATGAAATTTGTATTTTCTTGTTTATGAATTATAAATGTACTTGATTTTTCCCAGCCAGCCACAGAATTATAATGCTGCAAGCCAAGTAATAAATAAAGGAAAAACCCTCTCTCCCTTTAGCTGTCCATAATTGCTATGTATGGTACATGTACTATTTGATTGTTTTTCCTTTCTTGTAACAAAGTCAAGAGATTTCTAACCGAGAGAGTTGTGTGGATCTTGAAAAAAACTCATGTTGAATATGATATATATGTGTTACTGTTAGCAAAAGCATACAATTAGATCTAGTCCCTTTTGATTGATAGTTTTAACTTTTCCACCAGAGCTGACAAAGGAACTGGAGCCCCTGACAGACTCAGACAGACGACTCTACACCATGGAGCTGTTCAAGAGAGACTTTGCCTCCAAGGTCTGGCTGACGTATAGGCGAGAGTTTCCCCAGCTGGCAGGGTCCATGTTCACTACAGACTGTGGGTGGGGCTGTATGCTGCGCAGTGGGCAGATGTTGTTGGCTGGAGGACTCGTCATGCACTTCTTGGGAAGAGGTGTGGAAAACAAGTTTTAGAAACACACGATGTATGAAGCATATGGCTAACTGCAGCAATAGCCTTGTACTCAGTAGGAAAAGTATTCTTTCCGCATGAAATAGGTTGCCCGGGTTTGAATCCACACTTTAAAAAAAGTATATGGAAGTTGAACATACTATATTAGTTAATTGATACCAAAAGACTAGCTCCCTGCTGTAATGTCATCTATGATTGCGGCCCAACTGTGTGGCCTTATGGCTAAGAAAATGAAAATGGTATCAGAAGGACTTAAGTATAACCTACTGTAATTTGTATGAAAGGCATGATAGAATGTACCTGTCTAAATGATAACATGAATTTCATGTCATCACCTTTGATATTTTTCTTTGGAATGGTACATGCATGTATGGTTCACTTTCCTCTTATAACTAAGCTTTACACAAGCATCTGATATTTTTCCTAGATTGGAGATGGTTTGGGAATCAGACAAGAGAACAGGAGGCCTTCCACAGAGAGATCATCGGCTGGTTTGGTGACAATGAGAGTAGCCCGTTCTCCCTACACAGACTGGTACAGATAGGGCAGAACTTAGGCAAGAGGGCAGGGGACTGGTACGGACCATCATCAGTGGCACACATCATGAAGTAGGTTCTATAGATATACCGATATAGGTGTCACTAAGAGATAGCTTTTCATAGTGGTTGTTGTCTTCCATAACTTAAAATCAGTAAATTCTTGTCTTGAATATTACATGGGTGCCCCCTATTGGCTATTAAGATAACTGGAGCATATTCAATGCAAGTTGCAAACAATCGTGTGAAGGCTTTGTTGACCGTCTGAGATTTGTTGGTCTTTGGTCAATTTAAACAATGCTGTTAGACATGTATGTTTAGTTTTTATGGTACTGATTTATTAATGGTATTTTTCTAGGAGGAAGAAACGATCCTAATGATAATAATTAATACTAGTAAATTGCAGTATCTAAAGTGTATATGACATCAATTTTCACAGAGATGGCATGGACGGGGCACCAGAGTTCCACCCGCTGTTGAGTCAGGTGTGCGTGTATGTGGCACAGGATTGTACGGGTACGTTAAACAAGCTTTAGGTTCAAAGATCTTCACTGTATAGGCTCAATATTTGGGTTTATAGCTAATGTTAATTTTTGTTCCAGTATGACATTCAATCGACAAAATTTAATTGTACATTGTACTATATCATGTAGGCCATTTACTCCATAAAAACTTGTTCCATTGCGCTAACATCGTCATAAACTTACACAGTAGCATACTATATCCATCTTTATACCTCCAATTTTCTACTGGCTTAGATATGATTCAGCACACTAAAGGTTAATGAACACATGGTTTCCCAGTGTATAAGCAGGACGTGGTGAGCCTGTGCACCAAGAGAAGAAGACTGTCCAGTAACGCAGCCGACAGAGACGGGAGCACAGAGAACTGGTGTTCTGTTATCATCCTCATCCCTGTACGGTTAGGAGGAGAGAGTCTCAACCCCATTTATGAGCCATGTATAAAGGTCAGCCAACTTCTCACATGTCAAAACATCAGGCATGGTACAGCCAGTTGCTTTTTGCATCCATTACAGAATAGTATTGCTGCGTTAAATGTTCCAACTGACAGAAGACTTTTTCAGACCTCGATCAGACTTGGTACAGCCTTTGAGCTCGTGATCAAGTTACCGTAGTTGCTTTTTCATTATAGTGAATTTTTCTGAACATGTATGCGATGGAAACTTTAAATCTAAATTTGATGGCTTCCAAAAGAAAACTTTCTATAGGTACTGCATCACAAATGCTGATTTATTCTTCTCCAGCATGGTCCATCATACATCACCTGGAGGTTTAACCTGTCCTTCAGAGCACTTTTTGAATATGTTCAGACTCAGAGTACTTGATAGGGACTTACTGTTATTTTCTTTTCTTTTGACAGGGTTTGTTCACCATGGACCACTGTCTGGGAGTGATTGGAGGCCGACCCAAACATTCTCTGTACTTTGTGGGATTTCAAGGTGAGCAAAGGCATCTCACACACGAAGACTAACACACATGCACTCACACAGACACACACACTCAGTCACAGACACACTCACACACATACACACATACACATACACACTTTCCAGGTCAATCCCTTCATACACAAAAGAGGTCATATATTTTATCACTTGATCGATGCTCAATAATGTTTGTTTGTTTTCACAGAGGATAAACTGATCCACCTGGACCCCCACTTCTGTCAGGAGGTAGTGGACATGACCCCACGTGACTTCCCCCTGGAGGTAACATGTCTTTTCAGACTTTGGTGATGTAAACTGAAGCCATTTCTGTTGAGTGAAAGTTGACGAACCTTGATGTTGATTTTTTCTTTTAGTAGGTAATCTTGTTTTGACAGTGTTAGTATCCAGTATCCTAAGTTCATTCAGTTTGCCATTATGCCTTCAGGTCATGTCACTATTATACTTGCGCTATAAATACACCTTTCTCACGTGGTGGCCATGATAGATCGAAGACGAGGTCAATGAGGCAAACACACAAAACTTATTTCTAAAATCAGGTCCCATTTAGTTTTCCCCCAAACCACACAAATTTTCATGATATAAGATAGAATAATAAATAGTATAACTAATGTTACGCATGTAGCAATTTAGAGTAGTGTAGACTGGTCTCATAGTCCCTTAAGAGATGCAAAATAAAAACATGATAATGCAAATATTTGACGGACTTCACTTATTGGTCGCTTTCCTAATTGGCAGGCTATCATTAGTTGAACTGATAATTATGATGGACAGTCTTTTGTTTGCCTCATTGAACTCGTTTTAGATCTATCATGGCTGCCGCGTGAGAAAAGCAGATTGTGTGGTGCTGGTATACCGTATGGCAAAAGTTGGTCTCAGAACCAAGAGGTTTGGAGTTTGATACATGCCATGCTGCTAACGTTGTGCCCCTGAGAAAGGCACTTCACATGACTTTCCCTGGAAGTGGAGTGACACCCACCAAGCCTTCAGGCTAATCTGTGTGCCAAAAACACACACAGATTTGGTGCCACCATGTCAACATATGCCACAAAGAGCTGTAAATATTTTTTAATGAACTTCAGATGTTGCGTGACTCATGTTATACCAAATGTTTATTCCTCCTCAGTCCTTCCACTGTATGAACCCCCGTAAGATGTCCATTGCCAGGATGGACCCCAGCTGTACCATCGGCTTCTACTGTAGAACCAGGGACGACTTCAACAAGTTCTGCACCACTGTCACAGAGGAGGTCAGGAAAAATATTATTGCAAACATTTTTTGTGTACACCATTAAGGTGTTAAGGACTCCATACAGTAGCAAAGTATGGAAGTGCTATGGTAGGGAAAGGAGGCTTCAAATGGAATAGGTACATGTCCAGCAGCAAGGGAAATCTTATTTATCTCTTTACAAATGTTAGTTGACTAATATTTGATTTTTTTTTTAAAGTGCTTCTCTTCTTCATGGACAAGATTAACTTTCTGTCTGTCACCTTTATCATATTTACCCATACGTATACCAGTAATACTGTAAATTGATTTATTTTTGTGGTGACTTAACTTTTCACGTGGGGGAAAGAGTTTGCAAGTGTTTGAAGTTTGAAATAATGCTGAAGCACAGCAGACATTCAAAACTGAAATTTGTGGTGTTGTAATTTTGCAGTAAGAGGTTACCGCTAGAATACAATCATTGCCAACATTTCAGGATTTACAGTATGTGATATTTTTGTTTCCAGATGCTCCGACAGCCAGGCCCTAAAGCGGACTATCCCATGTTCATCGTGTCCGACGGGAGCGCGGAGGACTGTAAGCTGGAAGGAACCATGCAGAATCAACCAGAGCGCATCCTACGGGTACAACACTTGGACAGGGAGGGGCAGCTTCGCCCCCTGGGTGGACCACAGGAGGATTTTGTGTTCTTGTAGTAATGGCTCATTACTGTCTGATAGGTTAAGAGTAGGGGTGGGTACCGGTACAGAAAATTCAGGTCCAGGTCCGGTCCAGGTCCAGAGGACCAGGTCCAGACCTGAATCTGGACCTACATGGGTGAAAACTTGTGTGAATGGGCGATACTCAAAACAATGGTCGATGTCCCATCTTCATGTAAACAACACTAATTGCTTCTGTTTTGTTCAAAGTTTGATTGTAGAAACTGAGTAAAAATGACTTTCAACTTTCCTCTACTTCGCTCTTTATTTTCTTGGACCTGTAAGCCCCAACTCACGTGAATGCCTGCCGGTATAATCTGTTATTTTCAAATCGGTCCAAAATCCGGTCTACTGATTTTTTAAAGTCCATTTTCATGGACCGGGCCAAGAAGAAAAAAAGGTTTCGTACCGGTACCCACCCCTAGTTAAGAGTGTACAGTATTAAGTTATTGTGCTACTGTGATACAGTAGTTCTTTCAGATAAAGTTCAAGCGTGGTGTGACATGGGAACCAAATTCATAGCCAACCAAAGCACATGTACAAGCTACTAAACAAATGTTGCATGTGCTGAAATAAAATCTACAACACTAAAACTGTCACCATAGGCTGCTATACCATACAGAGAGCATGAAAGCATGCTACAACAAGAAGAAAGTAATCTAAGGATGTGCAATTGATGATCATGAAGTACATGTATATTGGAATTTCATGGGGACGTTATAGATAGACAAATGTAAATGAGGTGCTACGGGTAAACTTAGTGCAAATGAAATGGTCTGCTATTTTCTGGTGTTTTCTTCATTATAACACTTATTACCCAGAGCTTTGTGATACCACACTGTACTATGCTTGCAGTGCACATTACTGTAAGGTAATGCTAATGTCATACAGGTCTAAATCACTGCCCCACCGGGTAGTTTACAGGCTATTTTTCTGCAATTTGTGGAAGCACATCTAACACTGCAAAAAAAGAGCCCATAAAGTATTGTGAATATCCCTGTAGCTCACAATTAAGCTCCTTGTTCCCATTATTTTGCTACTGGGAAACTCTGGTTCAATTCTGGGTAGGGCATTTTGGTTGGGGCTTCACCTGTCTTTCGGAAGGGATGTTAAATGGTTTATCCCATGTTTGAGGAAAAATCTTGAGCACAATAAAGGAAAGGCTTAGCAACCTCTCCCTGTTAAAATATACACCAACAAAACTACAAAAACAGTGAGGAAACTTAATGTCCTTTGTGCCACCAAGCAATGCAAGTGTCCAATCAAACAAACAAAACTACCCTGTGGGGCAGTGGTTTGAAAATGTGACCGAGGCAGAAGCAAGTACTTGTAGTATATTTATATCATATGTAAGCAGCAAATGATAATGTGCATATGTTGCAAATATAGGCACATATTTCTTTTATGTAAATAATTTATTGCAATGCAGAAGTAAACATGAATGACGAGCAAATAGACAGTTTCAAGTTCAACCTTTTGTACATTGCTGTATCTTGTCAATGGTTTTGTCTCAAAGTAAAGGTACATTGTAAAAAAAATGTCAAATCACCTTTATAGAAGAGTCCATTGTGAAAATGCATTTGTCTTCCTGTTCATCTTTATATCAAGTTTTCACATACATTTGTGTCCTAGAATGGCATAATCACCATCTACTGTTGTTAAAAGATCTTAAGCACAGCCATATAAAGAGTCAGATGTCTATAATTTTTATATTCATATTTGCAGTAGCAGCATATGTTTTGCCAGTAACACAAAGATTATATTTGTCACAAGAAATATGGGAATGTGCAAGACTCTTATAAGACAAAAAGGCAGAAGGTAAAATTACTTCCTAATAGATGTATGGCCTTTGTTTTGACTTAGTTCCTATGGAACATTTCTAACGTTTGTTGTTGGTTGATTGATAGCAATATTGAAAAATTGATAAATATTGTAAGCTGGATGATATGCATTATTCAGTAGTAACTTTCCCGCAGCCTACCATTCAAAACTTTATGACTATACACAAAAATATGATTCATTTTAGCTTTGCGTGGATCAAATGTTACAAAGAGTGGAATTGTACAGAATTGTAGTATAAGAAAATATACATTAGATGTTCTAAGCTGTCTGTGGGAATTAGATGACCTTCTATACAGCGTGCCTAATAGATAAAAGAATGAGAAACTATTCCATGAATTGTTCTGCTGTATAAGTTACTAGTCTGTAGAGAAGGCCACACTTGGTTTATCACTTGTTGCAACCAAATTATGGTCAGAATAGACAGAATCACAAGCACATACAAGATCAGCGTGCACAATACATAACAAGTGATTGTTTTATCCAGGTGTTTGTCAATTCTTGATTTCTATTACTCGTGTTTCTTCTTTTGCAACTTTTATTGCTTGAGATAAAACAAAGAAATCTCAGCTATGTTAAGGAAGATTGGACATCCAGATAAACTATTTAAAGACGATTTAATCTCTACAATTGGATTTAAGAAATGGAGATTTATTGGCATTCTCTTACATTAGTAAGTATCTTAACATAATTTACGTATGAGTTATTGATAATTTACGTATGATTGACTTTGCGTACCATGCTTATGAGGTAGTGACCTTTCCAGTTAGATGTACTGTACTTGTACTGAACTTCTGACAGATTATTCCAGTGATGCTGACGAAGAGTATAGTGGATGTCACTAGGAACACCCGGAAGTAAATCTCCATTTTAATCCATTTGTAGAGATTGAATTGTCTTTTAACAAAATTGCTGTTCCTCTCTAGCCATTTTTTCTTTAAAGTTATGGAACCATGTAAAAGGCCATTGTTTTGTTGTGTAGCAGGGAAGCTTTTTTCCAGTGTCATAAGGTTGCAGCCGGATCAGATCTTACTAACTACGAATCACAGTACAACATATAAACAGCAACATTTCTATTACACTTACATTTGCAAGCATGTAACGGAGCCTTCGTTTAAGTTGGAAAATCATCTTTTAGAAAAAGATAAAAGTCAGAGTACAGCTGAAAATTATCTTTTAGAAAAAGTCAACGAACAGCTGTTTTTTTTTAATGATAAACATTAAAACCTGTCATTTTGAGCTCTTCTTTTTTTTACTGAGAATTGCAGGTGACTCCGTCCTCTGCGAGAATGAACCCTTCCCCGCATGCGCAGGTGAAGTCTCTCCGGCTGTTGAAGGGTTTAGGGGTGGGCAGACAGAGGTCGGAACAACCACCATTATTCTCACCGCAACGGTTTCGTCCTGGCAAAGGGGCGAAAAAATCAAGTTAAGGAGAATTCGTCATGACACTAAGGACGCAAGATTATCACATGTATTACATATGAATGAATGAAGAAGACCTTTATTGTACGTTTCTGCTACCGGTCAGGATGATAAGTTCTAAGTAGTTCTGAATAAGTAAGTACAAGTACTAGTACTAACGTTAGTGTAGATATAAGAACGTGTTATCTTAAATAGATGCAACTACAAAGTCTGATGTATGCTAGTATATACAGGTTATTTGGAGATTCAATTTTCTTTTTTGAGACAGTTGTTATATCACCCAGCTATTCCATGATGAATGTACTAGTACCAACACAAATCAACTTTTTTTCGCAAAATTCGTCCTATTTGATGAGAAAATCTTTAAGGAGACTAGATCTAGATATAAGGTTTTATGATCTTTCGTGATTTCACGAAAGGCGAAGCTGATGAGATGTCAACCCCAACCTACCTTTAGGTTGTTTCCACCCTGCGTGTACCAGCATGTGTAGCGGGTTGTCCAGCGTCTGTACTATCAGTAATGATTTCTGCGTGCCCGTTTTCTTATCCACCCTCTTCACTGAGTCCACGTCCCAGTCCATCCAGAACAGTGTGTCCTACAGGAAACGGTTGCGGAAAGACATGATTTATCCAGAAAACACGACTAATTTTAAACAGAGTCCAGATCATGCAGAAGGTGGAAAAACCAAGTCTTCGACACACTTGAGATGTCAGGTTCCCCAAAGGCACTGGAGGTCTTGCCAGTGTCAAAAATAGAACATCCTGGAGAGAGACGTCGACAGTTCCAATATATAGAGGTACTGCTTTTGTTGGATTGTAACTATATGGGTTGGCAAGATGAAGGTCTGAATGATCATTTCCGTACATGTAACTTTTCTACATATAACGTTAATAGCCATGTATAATCACATCAACGTCCTTTACGTCCAACAGATAGAGAATAGAGGACAGGGGCGTTAGGCCTACGTTCTATTTCCAAACCGGGGCTCGACCGGACAGCTTTCGGGAACAAAGAGTATGATATAAAAGACACCAAACTACACAAGACGTAAAGAGAATAGCCGAGGACATTATTTGTATATATTCTTACATATACATTTCTATCTTTCGTTTCCACAAACAGACCGGCCGGCCGCGGGTCCCGGTTTGGAAATGTTACGTTAGCCTTTTTAAGGCTAGCGTCACATTTCCACAGAGGGGGCCCGGTCGGGCAGTTTTTGGGAACGAAATGTACGATATACATAACAAAAACAAACTACTGACCAAAAATAATTCAACATAATGCCTAAATGTAGAGGTGTTTTTTTTACATAAACTTTAATTTTTCGTTTCCATAAACAGCCCGGCCGGTCCAGGTTCGGAAATGGGACGTCAGCGTTACCTGTAGGATGTCCAGTGCCAGAGGTCTGGACAGACGCCGACTGCCCACGATGATGCGGCGGTTCTTCCCGTCCATATCACTGGACCAGATACTGTCGATCTTAGCATCGGACCAGAACAGCTTTCTGGAGTGGAAGTCTGGAGAAACGGAAAGGTTGTTTGTTTCATACGCGCGCACTGTTTTGTTTCAATTTCAATTATTTCTTGTTTGTTTGCCGTAGAAGTTCTAATATGGCGTCGTGTGTAAATGGTAGAGTGTTGGACTCGGAATCGAGAGGCCCCAAGTTCGATGCTCGCCGTAGACCCAACGTTGTGCCATTGGGAAAGGCACTTCACCCAGGTGTATGAATGGTTACCTGACTTCGTTCGGGAAGCTAAAATGATAACTATCACCTTCTGTCTGTAGTGTGTATGTGTCACATTGTCCTAAGTTTTAATTCCAAAAGAAAAATTATAACGTTGCCACCAGCTCATGTTCATATGAAATATTTATACAAATATAAAGAAAAATCCATTTCTTGATAACCTTAGAATTGACTCACCAATGGCAAGCCCACTAGGCCAGATGATCTGCTCAGTGATGATAGCCCGTCGTTCCCATCCGTCCATTCCGACCCGCTCAATACTGGCGGGGTAGGCCCAGTCCGCAAAGTACACCCACCTTGAGGCAGTACAAATGATAGACTGGATCAGATGTTGTTTTACATGAGATAAAAATGATGGAAGTGTCAGCTACCTAAACCCTACGACTATAATAAGATCTCATCTCATCTATTCCTTACTCTAGATATTTGATCGTTGGGACAACACAGAAGATCTTGCTACCAGTTTCCTTCACCCTTTTTTGTTGTCTGTTCGTCTGTGTTTCACTTAGTCTTAGTGTTAATTCACTTAGACCAAAACATTTCCATGGAAATTAGTTAGCTATCCGTGAAAAGAACTGTGCCCTGTACCTGTATCTATATGGCCGGTATAACCGCCCTTCGGCGTAACACAGCAGCTTCGCAGGCACGCGGCGCGGCAGCAGCTGCTTCTACTACACTGAACGACGTGTGACCTAACCTTTGCACATCTGCAAGTATTCCTTAAAACTATAATCCAGCGAAGATGCCCCTACTGTATATGGTGATAATTACAACTTCCACTCTACGATAGTTCTGGGAAAATATTTGAACACATCAGTCCTAGACCTACCCATCGATGGGGTCCAAGGCAATAGCGAAGGGCCTCTTGACGTCTTCCTTGATGAGAGTCCTCCAGCGCCCGTTCTGTAGGTTCATGACACAGATGGCCTCACCCATGGTCTCCGTCCAGTACAGGTTCTGGTGGATCCAGTCCACGGCCAGACCGTCAAACGTGGAGTTCTTTCCCGTGAAGATCCCTGTGGGCGGTTCTTCCGAACCCACCTTATGACTGTATGGACAGAATGGCATTTATACGTCTTGAGTCAATTTTAAATAAGTGCTTATGATAAAAAGAAACAGAGCCAATTCTTCACCAAATATTGAATTGAAACGGAACATACCCTGAAAAGTAGAAAGCAAAATACGGACGTCGACTAAGTTCACTATTTCTAAAATTCAACCAGTGGCACTTGATGACGTTTAGTATCAGAAGTACACATAGCTACTCAAATGTGATATTAAAGGTTCGCATTTGGAAATTCCATTTTTTAAGTTAAAAGAGATTCTAGCCATTTCCGGTCGTGTGATAAAGTATACTAACCTGTAAATGCCTC
>NC_049993.1:11994560-12032658 GCF_000003815.2 Branchiostoma floridae
TAACCGGTAAAAGCCTTGGAATTGGTCCGACCAGTATTGGGTTTCCGTCTGGACGGTCGCTGTCCACCGTGATGGATATTCCGGCCTTCTTCGGGCGGCACCACGACGTTGTGCCCGCCCGTTTTGATGCTGACTGCCCGGACTTTCGAGCTGCTGGGGATCAGCAGGAATTCATCTTCATCTGACAACAAAAGACAACGCAGACAGTCGTCACTGTGTGGTTCATTGACACATGCATGTTTTTGCTGGTTTTAAGAAACATAAATAAAATTTACATGCACAAGAAACGTTGTAACCTGGAATCCAATCTATATTCGTGGTTTGTCGTACGTAGGTAGTGTAGGCTCTCTACGAGCCTGATGAAGCTATCTGTCGCCGAACTAATCTTCTGTACCCGAAAGGATTTTTACGCGGTAGGACTTTTTTTTCCATTGGGCAAAAGTCCTACCGCGTAAAAATCCTACCGGGTGCTTACGATTAGCCCGGCGGCAGAGAGCTTCATCTGCCCCTTAGAGAGCCTACTCTACCTACGTACGACAAACCACGAATATAGACTGGGTAGTTAGAAACGGTTCTGTGTGGAGTTTCTTACTGCAGACAACCGGTCCCTCGTCACCCCAGTCAGCACAGTCCGTTTTCCCGTCACAGACGGCCTGCCCTTCCACACAGTTGCCGGCTGAACACAGAAACCTTCCCGGGCCTCCACAGGACTCTCCCGCCGTGGAGTCAGACAAAACCCCGTGCTCTGAAAAAGTGTCGTAGAACCATGTAAAACATCACAGATTTATCTTGATTTTATTGTGGAAACTTTAGGCCATGTTGATTTGATAATATGGATGACATCCGAACGTCCATCAATTTTCGGCCGTTTCCGAAAATAAGATATAGATGTTTTCAATCATGCTTTAAACCGCACAAAGCAGCTGGAAAATGAGCAAACATATGCTGTAGGTTAAAAGAAAATATATCGGAGAAGATATACTATTGTCAACGCCAATTCCAAGGTCAAAAAAGAGGATGTGAAAACAAATCGAAGAATCTATTTCTCGGTATTCAATACTCTCAACACTTTTTGTTACACTTTTTTTTATTTTACTTGCACGCTCGCACCAGTTTAATAATCAAATCAACGTGGCCTTAGAACTATAAACAAGGACGAAATATGACAGCGGTATGAAAGTGAACATTTCTGATTTCTCTTACAACTTTGAGTTAAGTTCCTAGTTCTATTTCGAAACTCGAAAGTGATGTTTGTTCTTGAAAGTAATTAGTGGTCTGCACTTACTGCGGATGATGTTGAAGTCTGTGGTGTTGAACTGGCTTTCCAGTAACTTGTTCGAGTCGACCTCCCCGTTCGAGTGAACCGTCGTAGTTTCAACCGTCTCCATGGACGATTCTGGCGTAGTTATTGATGTCGGTGTTTCTGTTTGGGATGATACTGGGACTGTCTTTGTTGTAGGCACCGCGGTTGGTGTTATTTTGTCCACAAGTTCAGATGGTGTTTTCATCTCGAAGTCTAATTCTTAAAAAGAAATAGCAAGCACAGTTAGTGTCCACCCTTATATGTTTCTTTCATGCATGGCCCAGTGGTATAGCATTCACGTGTCTCCTAACTTTGAATTTTTTCTTTTAAAAGTTCACATTCAGCTTCAACCATGTTGTCTTTATTAGTATATTGTACATGTGTTAAACACAATTCTTGACAAATGCAATATCAACCCTAAATCAACTAATGAGTTCATCTTTGTAGATATAGATGAACACATATTCATATTAATAGAAGTTGATATCGAGATGTCCTCAGATCAGAATTTCTATTTTAAAAAACTACAGCTTTGTGAGTTTTTTATTGATTCATAAGAACATAATTTCAATTTTCTAGGCTCTCTCACAAAATGAATGCTGTATGAATTCATTTCCAAGCAGATGGGGGTATAGCTCAGTGGTAGAGCATTCGACTGCAGATCGAGAGGTCCCTGGTTCAAATCCGGGTGCCCCCTTATCTTTTTCTACGACCAATATTTCAAATACGATGTCTCACCATGGATGTTTGACAGACTACCTCCAGTCTATCCCCGTTAGGTCCACTTTGCCAGATGAATTTGTTGTTCAAAAGAATTTATAGCGTTTTTTACCTTGTTCAACACCTGTACACGATTCTCCATGTTCATCCATGTGGCCATCTGCGCATGCGCACGTGTAGTTTTTGTGTCCTTCTTTCGGAGGCACAGGGAGACAAAGATGTGTGCAGTACGACCTCCCTGATTGGTCGAGACAGTAGTTCGTGGCTGCATGAGGGAAAAGGAAGGTTATTGTTTATTTAGTTCTCTACATAACCTGTATAACGTTAGTTCGCAGCGACATAATTTGATGTAGCCATGTATCAGGTAGCTTGATACATTGTTGTGAACCTGTTAACATTTTATCAGGTAAGTGAAAATTCTTAGAGGAAGCAATGCGTAACATTTTGAAAGTATTTGGAACATTGTATTTTAATCACAACATATTCGACTGAGTCAAAAAATCATTTCTTTCGCCAAGAAGGTTATGTTTTCAATTGTGCAATAGGACTGCCAAACTTGTCACATATACATGTAGAATGACAGAACTACATTCCCCGCCTGGGGCCCGACCGGAAAACATTATTAGGCACAAATCATGCAAATCAGGGTCATATATAACATTTTCATACTTTGAACTTTGTGTCGTATCTCTATCGGGTAGAGATGATCATCTGAGAGAGATGGAGATGAGGAGTGATACACGTACATTTTGTATGAACTTTTTCTAGTGAGGTACCATTAGTATTTTGAATTTATTATGCAAATGAATATCATTTGGTAACGAGGTCGTGGAATTTTTTTTTCATATGCTATGTAAGTTATGTATTTGTCATACCTTTCGTCTGTTTTAGGGTATGTACAATACTGACGTCCATAGGCATGAAGAAGTCGTCGCTCAGCACGTGCTTGTCGCTGCCGTTGAACTTGCTGGCGCCGTACAGACTGAACATCTCCCAGTCCGAGAAGTACACGGTGTCCTGAACAGACGGTGGAGACACAATTTAACTCAAGTAAGGTACGTCGGTGTTGGGCGATATCACGCTTTAGAATAGTCACTCATTGGCACACACGCAGGCCTAGGCACTTCATCTATCAAATACAACAGATTACAGAAAACACAACAACCAGGGGTACTAGTAGTAGTAGTAGTAACATAACTCTCCAATCAGAGGTTAATGGGGAGAATCGTAACATTTTTTTTTATATGCCTTCGTTTCTGTCAGCTATAGCTATCCCCTGACAGTAAAAGACGGCGTTCTTTGACCTTAAATAGTGCAGAATAATTTCTTAAATGGAGAAAAAATAAAGTAAGGAAATCAAACTGTTCGATATAGCACAGGTCAAAATAATTGAAGACAATAGGAAGGGCAATATATACCTCGAACACTTCCAAACCGAACAGGTGAGAAGCCGGGTGTTGGGTGATGACCATTCTGTCTCCGCCCAGAAGGTTGCTACTTTCTAGAGTGCCTTTCTTCCCATCCAGCCAAAACAACCTTCTGCTGACGTAATCTAGAAAACAAACAAATAAGTTAGTTAATGTATTAAAAAGGGCGCCTAAATGCTTTTGTCGTGTGAAAAGTACCAATTCATGTATTGTGCGATATATATGTATCGTCACAAGTTCGTCTGGGCTGGAAAATTAAACTAAGGAGTATTTTCCCAACTCATAAACTTGGGGTCACTAGTGGCTGGAATTTGGACGCATGAACCTCTCTCAGCCGGGACGGGGGTTGCTATCGACTTCGAACAACCTTTGACCCATTGCTGATGACGTCACACGTTCATAAAGTCACGCGTGCATTGAGATTGGGTCATACAGCTGAAGAGCACTGATCGATTCCGATGAAGTCAACAATTTTAATGCCCCTTATTTTCCATAACACTATAGCTTTGAAAATGCCTATAGAAGACAAAAGCTCAGGGAGTTCCGTTAGTCCAAACCAAAAGTCCATCCATCTCACCTATCGCCAGACCGTTGGGCCAGGTGATGTTGTCTCCCACGATGACCTCCCGCTGCTGACCGTCCATCCAGGCCCGCTCGATCTTAGGGTCGGATCCCCAGTCCGTCCAGTACATCAGACTAGAAACAATATACGATAGAAGCCGTTTAATTGCACACCCCATTCGCCAGCATATTTCGTGCATTTATCTGGTTGGTGCAATAAAGCGAAGTTATGTAGCTCCACCGCACCGCCACAGGATTTGGGGATTCCGTGTAATTACCGCGTGTGCGGTAATCCGTTGTGTAAATAACTTTCTTCTACAGTACGTTAAAAACTTTAAGCAATACAAGAGGTATTGCTTCAACGTTAACTTGCATATTGGCATTATTGCAACAAATCGGAAGTGAAAAAAAAATGTCATTCTTTCATACCCCTGTTCAGGATCCACAACAATCGCTCTCGGTTCCTTCAGGCCGGTATCCACCAGAGTTTTGCGCCAGGCTCCGTCCATCGTTCCCACGGAGATCGTGTCCAGCCCCGTGTCCGTCCAGTACACGTGCCCGTACACCCAGTCCACGGCGATTCCGTCAGGGATAGAAACGTCGGAAGAGAAGATGGTTTGGACGTCGTCGGCAGCCGCTTCTTTAGCATCGACAGGCGGAAGAGCCGCGCTGTTCACACAAGGAGATAAAACAGGATATGTCTGTTGGTGAGTGGCGTCATATCTTAATTCCATAACGGATAACTACATATTGTAGATTGGGGTTTGTTCAGGATCGTGTTGTGATAGGTTATGTGTCTTGTGATAGGTTATGTGCATATTAACGATGTTAAGTAGTATTTTGGCATTTAAGAGTTACTAGGTTTGTTTCAAAACCGAGCACCCTCTACTTAGAGAGGAAACGTTATTGGACAATATCGAGTAATTACTGTTTTCTGTGGAAAGAGTTTTAAAAAAGCAAGTGGTAAAAGCTGGAAAAAGTGGCATAATTTTGAAACTCTGACCAATGTCAGATAATGTCAGTCTAATTTTATGACTGGATACTGTAATTAGTATGGACGCCCTTTAGAATTTAGAGCTAACATATCCTTTCATTATGATACAAGTCTATGACTGAATGCTGTATTTTGTATTAAGTCCTTTATGAATTAGATCAAGCACCTGTTAATTTTTTGTGTCCCGACGTCCGTCCAAAATAGCCTCCCCCTGGCGACATCCACATCAACTGCAATGACGCTACGGAGGTCCTTGGTGAGAATCACCGTTTTGGACATTGTCCTGACATTCAACCTCACGATCTCCCTTCTGTTGGAAACAATCAGGTACGGCTCTTGTCCTTGGAAAGGATGGAACACAACCGATGAACTTATTATTTATTTATTTATTTGCAAATCCATGCCCGTAGGCTAATTGCAAGGGTACAGACAGTAAAAGCAAGCAGTGTCTAGTTTCTACAGCTATCTATATGCATGATTCTACATTCTTTACTGGGAGGTTTGACTTCTTTTTTAGAGGCAGCGGCTGATGAAAAGTCCTACGTCTTTAATTATTAGTGGGTTCTGTTATACACACAAAATTGCATTAGGAAATATGGTTTATGAAAGTTGTTCCTGTATCAGAATGCACGTGAATGACGTCAAAGAAATAAGTCAAGTTCTATGGCCATATGGGCACAGATTTCGGTGACGTCATCACAATACGTTGATGTACCTGAAGCCACACATTTGCCACCTGTCTGCAGTTCGTACCCGCCCAGACAGCTGCAGCTGTAAACGCCGAAGCCGTTCTCACACAGCTGGCTGCAGTAGCCGGGAACTCCGCACTCGTCAAGATCTGCGAGAATGATCAGAGTTCGCGAAGAGTTCCTTCAGATTAGTAAGTCACTGGTACTGGATAACAACATTCTTTGTAGACAACCAAGGTTTTTACCAGTCTGTATATAACCATAAGGAAGGTTACAGATGTTCAAGATTCAATGAACATCTGGTTGTACACAAAGAACTTTGAATGTAAGGGATTCGTATGCATGGATCACAAAAATCTAGTCCTTTTATAAATCAGTTTGGGATTCATTTATCGTCTACTGAGGCAGCCCAATGATTATAAAATGAGAGATACGCATACATTTATACCCCTTGTCAATGCTTCAACTCGACAATGACTCGAGTATGAATATGTATATATGTATGTATGTATATACCCCTTTGTCATAATGCCTAGCTATAGCTTTAATATGGTAATGCGTATCTAATGCACTGCTCCATACTGCTATATAGCTGCTTGCGACATGTGACCAAGGAGGTTAAACACTCGTTCTCACTGAAATGTCGAAAATGGCATTTTTTTGGTCGAAAAATAAATCGGCTTTATTTTCAGTGAAAACTACCTGGTTGTTTAGGAAAATTCATCTTTTAACCATAGCCAAAAAATGGCAACTTATTATTTTCGGTCCCATTGGTAATACATTACAGGGCAGGTAACAAACGTTACCGGTAACGTTTGTTACAACAGTAAACTTAACCCTGTTTTCTTCTAAAGGACTTACCTTATTGACTACATAATTTACAGTAGGTACAAGTGGATGTCCCAAGGGGCATTTGAAAAGTGGGCAGCTTTTTTACACCAGGTCAAATAGAAAGCTTAGACAGCATCAAACGATGGTAACGTTTGTTACAGTCATTTCTGTACAACATTTTGTTAAGCAAGGTGGGATACAAATAACAGTCAACAACCCTTTCTTGTTTCTTTAGGAAGCCAGAAAAACTGCACATGTACAGCGTCACAAAAATGGTCATTTCTAGTCTTATACGTGGATAATAAAACCGTGGCATCCATCGCACTCGTGGTGGTAACGTTTGTTACAGAATCTGGCGACAGGCATAAACCACCTAACACAGCCTCCAAGATCAGTGACAGGAGCGATCTGACGTGATCGGGCAGAGGGCCTTGGTAGCTGGTTTCACCTGCCGAACAATTATTCTGGGAACTGAATTGTTACATTTTTGGCTACTATTTGAATTCTTCGTTTCTTCTCAGGCGACAGCCATTTTTTAGGGTGTGAAATCCGACCCGTGGCTATAATAACCGTCTAAGCCATCAACCAATACGAATGTTGTTGTGCATCTTTTGTAAAACATTACAGGGGTTATGGAAAAATGAAGGAACCAGTAATGTTGTCTATAATTTTCTCCATATCAAGCCGTAAAGTCAGGCGACAGCATTTCGACATTTAAATGAGAACGAGCCTAAACCGCCTTGATGTGACGAATAAGTTAAACCAACTTGGTTGAACCACTGAAACACTTGATAAGAAGATGACCCTGACCATACCTGCACACGTTGTGTTGTCCTGGAGACGGAAACCGTCTTTGCACCGACAGGTGTGACCGACACGAAGATTCTGACAGAGCTGGTCACATCCACCGTTGTTATCAAGACACTCGTTTACACCTGCAGCTGTAGGAATAAGAAATCTCATCTATATAAACATGTACAGAGACGGTGGGCGTTATAAACTTCCTGGCACGTATGACCAATTGCTGACGTCACGTATTCGCATGCATGTTTCTGCTATGAAACGCAGAAAACGTTGCCTACCGCAGTCTTGCTCATCTGAAGCATCTTCACAGTCGACTTGTCCATCGCAGATCCTCTCCTCCGAGATACACCCATTTGGTTCACATCGGAAGTACCCTGCGCTGCAGTCCTTCTCCTTTTGGGTAGGGGGCTCTGCTGCACAATCCATCTCATCAGCAATGTTGCTACAGTCTCCGTCACCGTCGCAAACCCAAGTCTCATGTATGCATTCCCCGTCTCCGCAATGGAATTCTGGAAGGCAATAGAAAATGTCGTGCAGTTTTGGTCAAAAGTGCGATGTGGGGTAGAATATCGACCCAATGTTGTCAATTTTTCTACAAATAACTAGTGAGGTGCAAGATTTGCCAGTGCAAATGTATTGCACAATCAAATCTGTTCGTATTTCCATTCAGACACTAGTATTTACGATCTACTTACGTCATGCAAGTTTGATTGTTTCTAAAGCTATCACAAGGTTCATCGGCATGACGTTGTCTTACTGAAGGAGAAACTGCCTTTACTTATCTTCCAGACAGACGACATGCGTGCGTCTAGTTATCGGATGGCTAACATCACCAAGGTGAAAAGTAAGGAATGAACTTGAAGTAAAGTGTATTCCTGACTAGACAATAACAACAATAATAACTTTATTGCAAATTCAATAGAGAATATGTCCCTTAGAAAATCAATTGATACGACTTTTCTAAATACACCCAGGTGTTAAAATGGGTACACGACTTCACTTGAGGAAGAGACGGTCGAAGGAGAGGGATTGGCTCCGCCTATATTTTGTGCCCTACACACAGTGGCCTCAAAAAGACTATGGGAGTACCTCTGCCTTTAATTGGCTGACTAGCATTGCCAAGGTGACTAACGAAGGAGTGAACTTGAACTTGTAGTAAACAGTAGTACATACCGAACGTTGCGCACGGCTGCGGCGCACTGCTGGCATCACAGCCGGCTTCATCAGACCCGGGGGGCCCGTCTTTACAGTCGTCCTGTCCGTCACACCGCCACTTACTGGGCAGGCAGCGGCCGTCAGGGCACCGGAACTGCGTCTCACTGCACGTGGGGGTTTCTACATGTACAGGAGAGAAAATGAATGCAATTTTTCTTCAATGTGAAGTGCTCTGTAACATGATAATCGGCTTTTTAGTTTTTATGTCACAACATCCTTATGGAACCCAATGAAGAAAGACTGACTGTAGCTGTGGGACTGTGTAGAACACAGAAGCAACAAGACCATGTTATTTACTTCAGAATCATCTAAAGAACTGGGAAGATTTCTTTCTCTTGGAATTATCTTTAGAATAACGGGAGAAACGAACGAACCACAGTCCTTCTCGTCCGACCCATCAGGACAGTCCTTGTCGCCATCACAGCGCCATTTTTCCTTGATGCACCTTCCGATGTCACACCTCCATTCCTCTGGAAGGCACTCCTGTCCTGTAAAATGTCAAGACATTTGACGCATATTTCAATCTTTTATATCATAGGACTGTTAAACATTGAAAATAAGAATACAGGAACCAATGCATGTACGCATTTTCATGAAACGTTCTCTCTCTTTAGTTTGATTTTTTTGGCAAAACAGTGGGAACAATACTACAGCGCCGACGCTATAGTATGTGCTCATCAGTACCAATTGAAATGTGATTGTCTCACCACAGCCAGCCTCGTCAGAGCCATCAGTACAGTCTGGCTGGGAGTCACATCGCCAGGCTGCAGGCAGGCAGATCCCGCTCCCGTTACACCTGAACTGGTCTTTCCTGCATTCCGCTGCTATCACCGGGAACGGAAGTAATAAGAATCACTCACCGCGCAGTTTTTCAGAACATGAAGAATATAGTTTATATTTCCGTGTTTTATGTCCAGGAACATTGGCTATTTACAGATTTATGTATGCTAGCTAATGGATTAAGTATCCAAGTATCCATCAAAAAACGTGGTCAAAAGGTACAAAGGAAAAAGAAAATAGAAAAGGGCAATAGAAAAGGAAAATGAAGAGAATGTAATTTTCGGCCACGGTACAAAAAGAAAAGTGAACATACCATGATCAATACATGAAATATCAAGTTAGACATACGATACACTATTTACCGCAGTTATCCTCATCGCTTCCGTCAGCGCAGTCCTCGGCTTTGTCACAGAGCCAGGAGTTAGGAATGCATTTGCTTCCGTCCCGGCACATGGTCTGGTCACTGCTGCAGGTTCCTGTGGTCTTTGGCGAAGTCTCGCTTCTTGTCGTCGTAGATGCTGTAGACGTGGTCCTTGAGGTGGTAGTGGTGGAGGGTGAAATGGTAGAAGTTTTGGTGGTGGTTCTGTGTTGTACTGGAGTGGTGCTGTTTTCGGGTTCGCATCCCTCTTCGTCTGAGTTGTCCTTACAGTCGTCGACACCGTCGCAACGATACTTATCAGGAATGCAGCTAGAAAGCATTAATGCCTAATGGTTAAACTAGTACATGTATTTGCTTGAACAGTGGACGGCCGACAATTAATCTATGTTCGTTTCTTTGAAAGCCAGTTGTATCGCAATAAGCTTGATGCAACTGTAATGATAACACACCAAGTTAGCAAGCTATGCAAATTTTTTTCTGTATGAGAAGATCTTAAACCGCAAGACTTAAGTTAAGCTAGCAATGGGAACTTGAAGGCTTC
Organism: Branchiostoma floridae; assembly: GCF_000003815.2. Taxonomy (NCBI): domain Eukaryota; kingdom Metazoa; phylum Chordata; class Leptocardii; order Amphioxiformes; family Branchiostomatidae; genus Branchiostoma; species Branchiostoma floridae. Next base: position 12,004,805 of record NC_049993.1, read on the forward strand.
TTAGCCTTGTATTGCTTCCATGCACGAAGATTTTAATTTGTGCCTAGGTATTTGTGGCGGTATGTGTTCGCAGTTGTGTGAATACAGTAGAGTGACAGGAAGTGAGTGGAAAGATGTTGTCACCACAAGCCGTCATTCCTGCGGGATGTAGAGTTCAGAGGACATGGGACTGGTCGTTTATCAGAAACGACAGACATTCCAGGTCACGGGGTCAATGGAAGGAACTATTAAGTCATGGGGAGGTATTGTTTTTGGTCTGTCTGTTTTGTGTCAGTTTCTGGGTATGATCTCTATTCGCAACTTTTCGTTCGTTGAATACAACGCGTGCACCTTCAAGGGACGTCTGGTTATAGTTATGCCATACCTTCCGCTCTTGCACAGAAACTTGCCGAGCCGACAGACTGGGCACGAGGACTCGTCGGAGTTGTCCTTACAGTCATCCTCTCCATCACACATGAACTTCAGCGGGATGCAGCGGGAGTTGGAGCACCGGAAACTGCCGCCCTCGCACGGCTTGGACCCTGGATTTTACCAGAGATATTGGTAAAGATGTAGTCAAGTTTACAGGGCAATTTGTATAGCCTTAGTGTCAAGATGACAATACCCATCAAGCCTACCATCTTAATAACTGTAATTGTGCTTTGGAATCTTACAACAACCAATATAACTAGTATTCCATAGGATCAGAGGGCATTCTTTGTGTAGTGCATACATCCTGCGAAACTCAGCTGAATTGATAAGGAAAAGGCTATTTAGAGCCTTGTTGGTGTTTGGTTTTGTCGCAGCCTGTGTGAACACTCTGCAACATCAAACTCGAACGGCGGCATACGGCGAATGTCAGCACCCGTTGGTTCTACACGATTACGCGATCATAATACCCCCTGTCACATTATCCACGATCTTCGGGCGTATCGATGGAAGATCGGCCATATCTAAGATCAACCCATCGAGGGTTGCGCGCATTTTTCACCTGAAAACCGTCCCTGTCACATGCCATACTTTGTACCTTGTACAATTGTTGCGCAATAAAGTTGTTATTATAAGCTAGGCTCGGGCGATTGCCGCAGACTCGTCGTCCGATCGATTTTCGCGCAATGTGACGGGGGTATAAGAACACTAGTACTGGGGATCTACTAAAATATACATTTGCACGATCATGAAAGCATTCATCAGCTTCACCATAAACTTGCTGCACGACGCACTTTCATAGTCCATGACTTACGTCGTCTGAACCAGATGCAGGCTGTCTCACAACACAGGGCATCTAGATACACATTTTCACGATAAAACTATGCATCAGACCCACCATAAACTTGCTACACTCAACACTTTCATACAAGTAATTTTCGACTTACGTCGTCTGAACCAGACGCAGGCGGTGTCGGCCTCGTCAGACGAGTCTGCGCAGTCACGCTCCCCGTCACACGCCCATCGTGCCGGGATACAGCTGGGAGGGTCCCGGCACTGGAACTCCGACTTCGCACAGAAGGTTTCAGCTGCAAGGTCAGGAAAAATCTATCACAAGGATGATATGACTTTTGGGTGTAGTATATGGTAGAGTAGATTAATCCCTCAAGCTACCGACATCTTGCACACTGCAGTCGTCCCCCAGAAAGACATCTGGAGCCGCATAGTTCAAGTTTTGAACTTTTATTCAGCCTGTCTGTGATGGCTGGGCAGTGTTGCTGTGCTCGTCTTAGCGGCGATGTTCTATTCTTTTGGGTGTAGTTGCAAGAGTTTTGCATGACCTTTGGGTGTAGTTGCAAGAGTTCTCCAGATAACAGTTTAACTCAATGCAAAAGAAATTAAATGTTTCTTACGATAATCTTTCAGGGATAATCTTTCAGGGCTTAGGAAGCAATTGACATATTATATTGGCAATTGACACGATTCGCAGGAAGATGCTGCCAACAGTGGGAAAATGCACGCTATTGACAAGATGATCCTGTAGTCTACGGCATAGAAAGTAGCCGCCGGCGCCTTTTTATCTTGTAACTGCGTTTAATGTGATTCTTTTGTAATATAAGTCCCATGCCAGGCCAACTGAAATAAAAATAAATCTGATAGAAAAGCCCAACTTACGGCAGTCCAGCTCATCACTGCCGTCGTAACAATCGTTCTCTCCGTCACAGCGCCACCCCTCCCGGATACACACGGCGTGAGAGTGGCACTTGAAGTCTCCCTCGGGACAGGTGTCGTCAACTAAAGGGAGAGACGTCTGTTCAGTTGTATATGTTTGCTCCTTCATTACATCCGTGAAATATTCATGGAGGTTATATTTTCAATAGCGTTTGTCTGTCTGTGGCTGTGTCTGTGTGTCAACAAGATAACTTAAGAACGGATGGGTGGATTGGTTTTATACTTGGTGTGTTGGTGGGGTGTGACGATAACTGAAAATGATTAGATTTTGGGCACCTAGTGGCTTTCCTTGGCATTGCTGCAGAAGTTCACGTATTGATATCTTGTGTTCTGAACAAGCTGTGGTCTGGTTTTGGGGTGTTAGATAGATTTTGTGCTCAGGAAGAATTGACATAATTTTGGTCCCCAAGCGGTTAAAGACATCATACGTTACAGGAGAGAGACTTACATGTGCACGTGTTTCTCTCTATCTACCTATCTATCTCTATCTCTCGTATGTATTCGTATGTGTGATATATATGTGTGTGGGTATGCTGAAAATAACATTTGTACGTTTATAAGTCAAGTCAATATAACATACTTTTATACCGTAACTCAAGTAGACTCTGTGTACCAAAGGGTGACCCTAATTCTAAAGACAGCAGACTGCCGGCCGCGGGGAGTGGTTAAAGGTATGTGAGATTAACAGTCGTCAGATACGAGTTTTTGTCTCAGACTACCAAAAGACAGAACTACGTGACCAATGCGTGTAGGTGTCCCGTTCTTCTAGTTACCTTCACGTGCACTACACATGATGCCAAAATCTGACAGAAACGTTGATATCTTTTAGCTGCCAGTCGTTTTTTTACTCGCTATCAAATCAGATCTTTGCAAGCTAATAACCACCCCCCCCCCCCATCCCCCTCTCAGTGCAGGTGCGTTGTTCAGTTTGTCGCTCCGGACTACTGTATCACGTGAACCAAACGTGAACAGATATCAGCAGTGCTATTTCTGGTCGCTTGGTGACAGCAGGCAATTATACAGCAGGTCAACTGAAGTCTACAGGGCACGGGGGACAAAACTGCCAGCTACTGCCCGATAGGGCGTATTAGACAGGCGTTACTCTCATACTTGAAAAGCAAGATGAGAATTTTACCGCAGTCTTCTCTAAAATGCCAATAACATGTAAATTTTCAAGAAGCAAAGGTCCAATGATAAATTCGATGTTCAAATTCAAATTGAACCTTTCTTTACTAGGTTGATCAATGATAACGGACCACACAAGTTTAAACGTTTTCCGAGATAGTAAACAACTACTTCCCGCCCAAAGTTATGCTGTTTTCAACACGCATTTTTGCTGTGCCCTCTCCTTCCTTTCTGAACTTGTTTTTCAGGCAAGACATCCGAACTACGCCTTGAATTTCATTCTGCTGTAAACGATTCAGTTTATACAGGAAAGAGAGACATTCTTTTGGTGGTGATGGTTTCAAATGAGCATTATATTTTTTCAAATCAAATTCAATGTAACAACGCATACTATTGTATTTATGTTGTAGAAAATGTACAGAACTGCGACTATAAAATTATCAACGGAGGCTTTAGGTGTACTGCCAAAGGAATTAAAAAGTAAAGCTTGTATGGTGACCGTATCTCATCCCATCTATCCATTTGTCTATATTTGACCAAGGAGCTTTTATCATCTGTTGGCGCACTGCAGAAGATCTGACACACCAGATTCATCCACCCTTTTCAGTTTTCTGGTTTTCTTTATGTTTCACTTAGTGTTTTGCCTGTCCATTCTCTGATGTCATCTTCTGATCTTGTCCGTTACCTGCCCTCCCTTTATTCATCTCTTGTCGGTTAGGTGCATGATACTTGATAGTTTTGGCTACTCTCCAAGCAGAGGTTAGGCTCCGGACGCTTTTTACGCGTTTTTATAGGGCTGTCTATTTTGTACCGTTTTCTTTGTCTCGCGGCCAAAGTTTTGGCTAGCTCCGATGACCGTGATACGCCGGCCGTACCACTTTAGTTTTGTTTTCTTTACTGTGGTTAGGAGGTCTTCGTACGCCGGACCGATGTTTTACGTCGGACCCTGATACTAGTCTGTATATTAGTCATATACCATTGTATGACGAGATATTCTCGCCATATCTTATGATTGCTTACGCCCGGGGACTGACTGGACATGACTTCATCAGACCACGAGGTGTTAGTGAAACATGACCGACCGCCGGTGCGTGGGGTCTACTTTACTTACGGCTGTCTTCTGGCAAAAACAGGAACCCTTGGAGAACAGAACTGATGAAATCTGCAAGAGAACAAATAAACAACAACTACATGTATTATACAAACGGAAGTGTCTCAGGACGAAAACAACTGCTTTCTTGGAACCGCGAAGGACTTAGGGTATAGGCACCGCATCACTCTTAGAAACGAATACGTAGTGTTTACTACAAACGGGCCACACTATAAGAAGTTCTGGGGTACATGTACTTTTTTTTCAATTCGTAGTCATTTCATAAATGCATGAATTGTCTAATCTGAAAATGTGGCTGCGCATTGCGTCATAAATACAATGTACTGAGATTGTAATAAAAATATGAAAGTATCTGCCAACAATCAGAAGAATGATGTAAGATTATGAAGCATCCAGGGATATCGACTAGATCACGTAAATTATCCAAACATAAATTACGTAAAAGGGTTATTTACGACACTTAAACATTTTCAGCGAAACACATATCAGCAAGAGAAGGCATTCAATTTCTGAGGACAAAATTCTTGAAATTTGTCATGTCAAAGTCATTCTTACGGTACCATAGTTTTGTAATTTATCTTTTTCATGTAATTGCAATTGCAACGGAACCGGGAAAAAAACACTGTTATCTGTTGAGATTAGAATAACCTCGGCGGATAGTATCATTGAGTATCGGCAGTCTTCTTTCGTCTGTATCCAACGTTTGGTAACTGGGCCTTTAGTGAATCCTTCCTCGCATTGATTTGTGCGTAAACTCTGACAAAATAAACTTTTCACGCAGCTAGCAATGCAACGATACAGAAGGGGTGTTAGGTCCGTAGTGAGAAGATACTCAGCTGTCGCGATACAAGAACGTCGCGTTCATCGAAGGTAAACGCTTGTGACGAACGCCTTCCATCCTTGGACACTTTAACTCCAAGGATTATGTAAAGAAACATACACATACCTGCTTTGGCAAGAGCTGTGCCAAGTAAGAAGAACAGTTGAAGACAGTTCATCGTGGCGGCCTTCGCTGCGATGCTGCGCGTGTTGAACGATACAGGAGACACAGGCTGAAACTGAGGAGGTAGGAATGCAACCCCGCGTGTTCGCTCCGAAGGTTACCGACAGTTTACGAAGGCACGTGGACAAATGTCAACTCTTCCGTTGACTGAAACAAGAAACGTGTATAAGATACCGTGTGTTGTACAGTCTGCCAGGGAAGCCTGGGAGGTCAGGAGAACTCGGTGATTAATGGTTTTGACAATCTGTTTTGTCAGTCGTCTGTCAAGACATGAACCAGAAGGGCGGGATGTACAAGAAGCAGTTGTTCTGGGTGAAGATAACGCTCAGTAGCCTGCGTGCCATCCTAGTGAGTTTACCCGGGCTTCTATAGGAAAACTGTAAGGATGGAGAGTGGAAGCCCCGGTAAACTACTGGCACCTAAGATGGCGTCCAGGGTAAATGCTGGGATCTTCTATCAAATAACGTGAACCCTACATACATCAGCGGCTAGCTGTAGACATGCAAATTGTATTCTGAAATCAGTCAAACGTTCTCGCCTTTTATTACTTGAAATATTGATACAATGTTTATACGTACTCATTCATCGCGGTTGTTTTCAAAAATCCTCGGTAAGGATAATGAATCATAACACTTCTTTTTCGGAGTTGGTACTAGCATTTTGGAAATTTTAAAGAAAATAAAGGTTTTAGTACTTACAGACAACAGAACAAAATATTAACAGCAGGCTCATGTATATTTCTGTGAACGTCATAATTATTGAACCTTAACATTAAAGAGAGTCCAAATAAGACAAAGTATATGTTAACTTACCAATATTACACACTTTCTTCTTGAAAACAGCAAAATGAAACTTTCAGAAGAAAATCCCGTCTGAGCAAAGTGATGAGAATTTATAGATTCCTCTTTCTTCAAGTTATACATGTAACGTATCTTCTACTAGTTTGATCGATGACACGGCTAGTTCCAACTGACTGAAGCAAAGTAATTGATAGGTTTAAATCTACATACGTGTACCCTCTCTTATCTATCACACCTTAGGAAGTATTGCTGACGTTATACAAGATAGAGGAATGCAAGGGCAGTGTTGACGAAGGTATGTTTACTGATGTGACGTAAACAAGTGATGTCGGCAGGACAGACAGTTAACAGATCTATTATTAAAGGTCACCGTCGGGGTCAGAGGATGTTTTACGACATGCTTTCGATTTGCGGCTAATTGCCAACATCACATGTGTCGTCTTCCGAACAAACTTTTAGTAATTTTTACTGACATAGTCATGCGCCCAGGGTCCACTTATATGTCATATTTAAGACTTGGTAAATGTATTTTTCTTATGAAAATATACAATTTTTTTAGGTCTGTGCAGACTCCTATTAGAAGTGGCCAGTCCCCAACTTTACGTCATCAGAAACCAATATGGCGGCATTATTTGAAATGTCAAAATCGTGTTACTACGAAAATGGTTAAAATTGTACTTTTGGGGCACTTGACATTGCTGGCTACTGTGTAGGGTGAGTTATTATGACCTGGAATGTCTAGGGTTGGGATAATTTTGTGCACAAATTTTGATTGGCGGCAAAGTTTGTGCCCCAAGTCCACTGGAGACCCCAGTCCACTGGAGACCCCTTGTGGTAGGCTCAGCTACAGTAAGTGTTGCGAGAGCTGCTATTTGCAGTAGTTACGATGTACAAGGTAAGCTAAATCATTCTATTTTCTATAGAATCATGCAGTTGTACGTTCACAGTGCTGTATGGTAAAATCTCATTGTCAGTTCAGTTGCCATGGTGATGGTCATAACCTCGTCTGTAGCTTATCATTAGTCTTCGTGCATGCCCATAGCGAAGGCCAGCTTCCTAGTGCCTGCATAACTGAGCCTAGCGTGTTGACAGTACATGTTGTTCAGCACCAGTAAGTCGCCCTTTTTCAGCTGGAAACCGACAGCGACCTGCAGGACACAGAGGATAATGTTGTGAGTCACCATGCGACGTGCTACAGTATTGGATAGTTGATATCTCAGTAAATATATGTAGAGTAAGACCTTTGCCAGGCGTATTAGTTGCACTTCACATTATTTACCACTGTTTGTTGAAAATACGTTTACCATTTTTAAACAATCACAGCTTTGCAGTTTTCATTCAGACTGCTTGAAACATTATTTCTTCTAATATTTTAAAAGCACCAAAGCCAACTTCAGCTATCTAACCGTGGCAGTTAGAACACCGAAATTGCTTTAGGAAGGTGTGGTAGTCGCCATTTATCGTTTATGAAATCATGGGTATTCTAATCTGCTCATATTATTATCTGCGTAAAACTTTGTGTATAAGGACTTATCCATTCATCACCTAAACATACTGTTCCTTCACATCATCACCATCGTCTCTGAAATCATATATATATATAGTTTATTCAGTCTGCATAATTGTTAATGGTCTAAATTTGATATTCCCTCAAATTATCATTATGCACTAGAGCACTTAAGAATAGTCAATACATGAATTATATACCAGAGCACTTAGAAATAGTTACTAGTAATACCTGCCAAATGACGTCCCTGATGTGCTGTAACACATCTGCTTCTATCTCGGTGCCGTCTCCATAGAACGTGTTGGTTGGATGACGGTGATCGGGAATGTCCTTGTCGCACCAATGAGGATGTAGCTTCAGGCAGGAGACGTTGTTGATGTGTGCAGAATTAAACCACAACTGGGTACCTGGTAGACAATGTCAATGAATCTCTGTTTACAATCACTTTTGAGATACTAGTCTAGTATAGAAATATTCTGATCAAAATTCAACCTATTAGAATAGGTTTCGCGTAATGTTTTTTTTTGGGGGGGGGGCAGAATCGATCTTTCATTTACTCTCTTGATGATTAAGAGGAAACGTTTCAGAACTGTAATATGGAGGGATACGTACTACAAATGAGGTTTCAATTATTGGTACGACAGTGTTGGTGACATACCCCTGTACATGCGAACTGCAGGTAGGGTGATCCACCACAAGAGGGCGTTGTTGTCGTCCCACTCCCACTGGATGTTGTTGGTTCTCAGGAACTCCTCGACAACAGAGCTGTCTTCAGTCTGGAACATCTGTGGAGATGATCTCCTTAAAGTTATTCCTGTTGCTAGGATTACAGACTTTCAAAGTTCAAGGCTTTTCTTGAAATGTGGAATATCTTTGGTCAGATTTATTCTCAAGCGATTTCCTTATCACTACGCATGCGGATAATATTGGATTCCTTAATATTACGTTTGCAATAGACCTAGATACCTTTTCTAGATTCTATGAAGCACAAATGTTGGTGTAATTCAGATATAACTCAAGACCTTCAGCCATAATTAGCAGCCAAATACGACTTGGACAGACTACAGCTCGCTGTTCATAACACAAGTTCTGGATCTGATGAATATCAAACTGAGCGAAGTGTTCCGAATCCCGCTGTTATAGACGTGCATTACGCTACAAGCTTAACCGTCTTGTGAGCATTGCTCGGAAGGTGCTGTAGCGATTGCAATAGAGATCCAGATCTGAATCTGTAATTTTGAAAACATTCCGTTAAAAGACAGAGCTTTTCAGTTCCGATTTCACGATGTCAATGTCACTTTTGCCCAATTAATTAACTTTAAATTTAGGATTTATATAAATGGGAGATCCTCCAAAACATTCCTAGTGATAGAGCGCGGGCTCTAATGATATATCGGCTCCGATTCGAATTTCCACTGATCTCTACAATTCTGTCAGATCACAATATCTACTCGGTACCCTGACAAAGGTACTCATGTGTACCCAGACGTACGGTTTGCCAGCAGAGATATTCCCCGGAACCACGAGACGGCACGTAGTGTTTGTACATGACCCCCAGCGCCTGGAACTTCTTCACAACGTCCTTGTCGAGACGCGGAAGGATTTCCCGCACGTCTGTGAGGACCGTTTCACCCCCAGCACCAGGGGACGGCGGATCCACACAGAAAAATATCACCTACGGAAGATACGTGTTTGCTTTATGTGCATGCAAACTTGATAGTTTTAGAAAAATGGATGAATTTTTATTTTATAATTACATCTCTATATAGTCTTTGCCTGAGCTCCTGGCTGCCTAAGTGCCATCTAACCTCCTTATGATACAAATATGTCATTATCATCATATAAAGATAGATATGTTATTACTTAAACAAAAAAGACTCATGCAATACATATAGTATGACACATTTGAAGAAAAGAGTCAATATACCTTTTCAGGAGAGTTGTTGGACTGGGCGAGTTCGTTGTGAGGCTCTATGCACCATTCAGGTGGCTCGTCGCTTGCCGAGTAGACAGACTCGTCAGTCTCGTGCCTTATGCCGATCCCACCTTTGTAACTACGTCTCATTTTGAGACCTAAGTTGTTTACGACTCTGGAAAAGTCCTGGGTCGTGGACAGCGGGAAACCGCGAAATAGCACGGCGCCTACGTCCTGATTTTTCATCAACTCGTGGACGACTTTCCGCATCTCCACGGCACAGTCTTCGGGAGCGGTGCGTTCCCTCCCCGATGGAGCGAAAACTCGAGGGGGGTCGTCAACTCTTGGGGGCGAGAGGAACTCTGGAAAATTGCAACTTTCCGACCCGGGGAGCATGGCCCTCCCTCGTATTGGTACAGATTTTCCTGCTGCTTCTGCGGACCAGTCGATCTCGGTCTCCGCAAGCTGAAATACTTTCCTTTTTGTAGTTTCAAACGGACGTGCACCTACCTCCTGAAGTAGGTACCTACTCAAAATAAAGCGTTTAAGATGTGTTGTCCTTACCACCGCCATCTTGAGGACACGGTGCTTTGATCAAATACCTTGCTTTGATCTAAAAAGCCTCCAATGTTTATCTAAACACTGTGTTTGTCACGTTGGTCCAAAGTCCAACAGTCGCCGCGGACTTATGGACAAAAGCCAAAATTCTTTCGTCAGTTACATTGTTTTGACCGTTAATCATCATTCAAAGTTCGTTTTTCTGTCGTTTGTCAGTTTTTACTAGCTTAAAGAAAACACCGAGCCGAAGAGACGAATCGTCTGTTTAAATTTGTGTTTTGATGATCACGTAGCCTATTGCAAACATTATCCCGAGTTCTAACTGAAAGTACAGTATATGCTGGAGCGTGTGTCACTTGTACTAACGTACATTAAAACTAGAGTTCGGCGACCTCATACCTCCATGAACATTTAGAGCTTTTGTTAATTTCATGCAAATGACTTAACATTAACATGATTTATGCATGGTGTTGTTCATCATTGAATAACGTACAGTACACATGTCAGAAGTAAAATTCCCAATTCAGATCATTAATTATTAAGTTTTTTTGCAATTTTTTGCATAGATTATGCTAATAAGTTCCTCATTTGCATATTTGATATCTGCATATGTTCCACCGATTATAATTAAAAAGTGTTACATTTATCGAAGTCCAGTTATTGCAAACAATGGAATTATACAATTTCCTCATTAATTATGCAAATTAAGTCTTCATTTGCATAAAATGTCTGTCATCATGAACATCTTTGCCCAAGCTACCTGCATACCCAAAATGCAGGCAATCCGTTGTTCCTTTCTGCAGTTATCCTCTTTGGAGTGTCTTGACAAAAACGCCCCTGCAGTTCCACAATTAAATGTTAGGAGACTGAAACTTGCCCCACTTTGTCATGGCGCTAAAAGCTATCTACCACCCAAATGTAAGGACCATATCACGTCCGGGACAAGAGATATATTAAAAAACTGCTATAATAGAATATTCTCATTAATTATGGAAATGTACTCCTATTTTGCATAATTAGTATTCTATCTTGTACAACATTGTCTAAGGTGCCTACATACCAAAAATCATGAAAATCCGTTGTTCCCTTCTTGAGTTATCCTCGTCAGAAGTTTTTGACAAAAATGCCCCTGCTATCCCAAAACTAGACGCTAGGGGGCCCAAACTTATGTCATTTTTCCTGAGCACAAGAGCTATCTAATACCGGAAGTTGCGCTGCAGTACCAAGGTCACACAGCAGGGGGCCCAAATTGACCTTGACCTTCGCCTTTCCAACCCCTATCCACATACCAAATATCATTGTAGTCCATCAAGAGGTTCTAAAGTTATGCTGACCACAAACATCTGGAAACACAAACAGACACACACAGAGACACACACACAGACAGACACACCCAAAACTATTCCTCCATTTTTTCATGGAGGTAAATATATCCTCCATGACATTTCATGGAGGTAAATATAACCTACATGACATTTCAGGGAGGTAACAAAGAAAACCAGAGACACATATTTTTCACGGTTTTACCAGGATGTAGTGCATAAACAAATATTTACAAACATGAGTCTAAACTGATTGGAATCCGTTTCACTGAGTGGAATTTGTTGCCATCAAGTACAGTTGGTGCATCCTCTTCAGATAGCTTTAATCAACATTTGCTGTCAGATGTGCAAAGGTTAGGTGTGGCAAGTCGTTCAGCGTGCCTCCGAAGCTGTTGTGTTACATCAGAGGGTGGTTATACTGGCTATATCGTTACACACAGTGAATATACAGACATATAGATAGATAGATAGATAGATAGATACAGATATAGATGTATAGGTACAGATACTGATACAGAATTCATTAGTCCTCCGGATAGACCTGGTCCTGCATGGCCAAGGCGACGGCAAGCTTCCGTTTCCCGGTGAAACTGAGCCTGGCATGTTGACAGTAAATGTTGTTCAAAACAAGCAGGTCGCCCTTTTGCAGCTGAAAACCCACGGCAACCTGTGGTCAAACAAATCACATCGTAAACACCAAAATAAACTTGTTATCGATTTTAATATTGATAAGTATTGTTTGAGACATGTAACTCATATTTATGGTAATAATTACTAGACAAGCTACACGTTAAGAGTTTGTCAATCCGCTTTGCCTTCCTCCATAACGTATCGGTCAATAGTTGTATATTATGTCTGTAACAAGAACCTTAAATCTAAGTACAGTATGAAAACTACAGATGTAGAGCTAAGATTAGCTTTAAGTAAATTGAGATTAAGTGATACGCGTCCGCTTGAAATAGAAAAAGGCTGATACAGCAAACAAGAGAACATTTATAAACCGTGTATAGGGTAAGCAATGAACAATGTAATACACTATCTGTCAATATCTAAAAAGCACTTTTGAACGAAAGATAATCATTCGTATTACTACAGATATCCCCCATACCTGCCAAATGGTTTCCCTGATATGCTGTAGTACCTCCTGCTCTATAACTGCGCCGTCTCCATAGTACGTGTGCTGTGGATACTGATCATCAGGGAGGTCCTTGTCGACCCAGGAAGGGTTTTTCTTCATGTAGCTGTTATTGTTAGCGTGTGGTACAGTAAACCACACCCAGTCACCTGGCGTAAAACGAAATCATCATGAAAAAATATTATGATAAACGAATACGTATTCATAATATTATCATCGATTTTACTGATAAAGTTGTCCATGTTCGTGAATATGTGAATGATTTTATAAGTTAGAAAAATCACTGACAAACAAGGTTCATTTTTCACAATGCGTTCCCAAACGTTTTGCCATATTGACAGCCTTTACGTTTGTGATCGCACTGTTAGAAGCGACACCTAGCTGCAGTGTGGAATAAAACAAGTCAGCATTGCCCTGAGGAAGGTGACAGGCGGGCACCAAAACGTCAGCTTCAATAATTGTACATTTATATTGGTCGTGAACAAATAACATTCCTATCCATTTGTCCCTGTCCCTTATTTAATTTAATTAGTTTAATAGGTTGGATATGTTAGACGTATACTGATTGCAAGAATGATACCTCTGTACTTAAGCATCGCTGGTAGCACGGTCCAGTTTGTCATAGCGCCGTCATCATGCCACTTCCAGTGTATGTTGTGAGCTTTCATGTGTTCTTCTACATCAGACTTATTCTCCATTTGGAAGGTCTGAAAAAGGTCATCAGAAAATCTAGAGAATTAAATAATTTTAAAAAAAACGTGATGATCCTGTCCGTGATATCATAACTGTATTTAGAGTATAGTATTGCTTCTAGTATCAAGTTATTTTGTTTTGCATATTTGTAGAGTTAGGTCGTGTTGATGTGATTATATGCATGGATGTCGTCTAGAGTTGGTTATTCCCTACAAATCACCCAGACTTCAGGAAGAATAATGACATATCAGTCACTAATGGCGATCTGTATCAAACTAAACCAAACCAAAAACATCCGTGCGCGCATCAAGTTTCGTCCGTTTTCAAAAATACGATAAAATGTTTTCGACCTAACTGTAAGTCATTCAAAGCAGCTGTAAAATGTGCTCATGTATGCCGTAATTTAAAAAAGTCGGGAGATGGATACTGATCTCATAGAAAGCCAAAATCAAAGAGGAAAATGTGAAAGAACAATGAAAAATTTCCTGCTAGGTATACCATACTCTGTGTGTTAAGTTAATTTGGTCAATCTTCGTGACCACATAAATTCCTTGAGAAAAGCAACTTTTCAATTTGTTTTGTAAAAGAAATGTGATTAGTATTTCCTCACCTGTTGCCAACTGTTGTATATGCCAGGACCGCGAGAAGGAAAATGTTGTAGGTACATGACTCCAAGCTTCCAGAATTTCTCCATGCCACCACATCTTTGTCCAGACGCGGCAGAATGTCCCGCACATCGGCCAGTACCGTCTCTCCCCCTGTACCCGGGGGAGGGGGGTCAATACAGAAGAACATTATCTGTGGAGGTGAGGAAAAGCTGTAGTTTATATTGTACATCTGCTTGCTTTCTGTCTGATTATGATCAAAGTCAGAAAGGCATAATGATTGTATTGTACACGTATCTAGGAATCTCCAAATGTGGCATTGTGGCCAGCTGAAAAAGGGCTGCATATATAAACGTCGACTAAGGCTTAGGTCATATTTCAAAACCGGGGCCCGGCAGGGCAGCTTTCGGGAGCGAAAAGAATGCTAATAAAAGACATCAAAATACTAGTACACAAAATGTCAAAATAAGATTCATGGGCATGATTTGTGCATATTACTAGGTATACATTTTAATTTTTCGTTTCTTAAAATATGCCGGCCGGGCCCATCACAAGGTAGTCTAAAGGAGCAAAAAATCAGGAGAGAAAAAGCGTGCTCTGTTTTAGGCTTACGTCACATTTCCAAACCGGGGCCCGGCCGGGATGTTTAAAGAAACGAATCGAAAAATTAAAATTATACCTAGAATTTTACACAAATTATGCCTATGAATCTTATGTTGACATTTTGTTTATTTTGATGTCTTTTATGTCATTCTTTTCCCTCCCGAATACTGCACGGCTGGGCCCCGGCTTGCAAATGTGACCTAAGCCTAAGCCTTAACGAGCCCTCCGATATTGTGGAAGAGTATCTATTTAAACAATTCCTGAGGACTTTTCAAGTTCCCACACGACCGGCTTTTTCAGCCGTGATCAGGATTCGACCGTGAGAGCGTACCAAGGCCAAAACAGGCTGCCATCCAGGCTACCGTACGCGTACGTTTGACCTTCAAGGGTCAATGTACGTTTCATGTCAACAGCTAATGATTATTAACAACACTGTACAAAGGTCTGCGTGCACAATTAAAAACGTTTTCAATGGATGATCCTGATTGACGGGAAATCGGAAATGCCAAATACGTGCTCAAGTTGATAAGACGGTGGACAATTAAATGTAACTTCAGTTGCCAACAGCTACACTGACTTTTTACACACCGATAGTCAGGAACAATAGGCGTATTCGTGATGTGTCACTCACACTACCTTTTCAGGGTAATGGTTGGTGTAGGCTAGGTCATGGTGGGGCTCGATACAAAACTCGGGTGGCTCGTCACTCGCTGTGTCCACCGCCTCAGCCAGCTGGTGCCTGATACCGCCTCCACCTTTGTAGCTGGTCAGCTTCAGGCCCAAGTTGACCAAAGCCCTGGAAAAATCTTCCGCAGTCGCTAGAGGCAGTCCTCGGAAAAGCAAGGCACCTTCTTTGCGCCTTTCCAAGACGTCCCGGATCACCTGTCGCATCGCTGGAGCACACTCCTCAGGGGAACAGTCGACCTTCTCCACGGGAGTAAAGACGTGGACGTACCCGTCTTTAGGTGGTGCCAGGAACTCAGGAAACTTGGGGCCGTGAGACCCAGGCAGCCATTTTCTCCCCCTGATTCGTGCAGTATGGGCCGTCAGCTGGGAAGCCCAGTCGACGTGTGCTTCAACTAGTTTGAGGGCTGCTCCGTTTAGAGCTGAGGCCTGACAGAAACGCACCTTGTAAATCAGAGATGCAAGGGTGGGGCCGCCACGGCTAGACATGAACAGCCTGCCAGTGGATCTAAATGCATACATGTTGGTCGGCACTTGAAATAAGTCCAACAACTTGATCACTGCTTACGCCGTCAGTAGTTACTGTAGTAGTATTACATAGTGCTCAAGAAGTGACCCATTCTGACGTCACTTCCGCCGTATCGCTGATCAGGGGTCAATGATTGTGGGCAATCTTATTACCGCAATAGATATATGTGTGATTTGGTGTTAATATATAAACATTTATCCCTTCATATTTACATAGGGGCACTCCGTAAAGGCCAAGCGAATCCAGCTATGTTATATCTTTTTTTTCAGATTGGAAAAAGGTTGATCAAAAAGTACCATGAACTGCAGTCACCTTAAAATATTTTACTGCACTATCAAGGTCAAGATCAGAACAGGGCAAACAACAGAAAGGAACGCAAGGGCGACACAAATATCTTCAGGATAGAATTATTCAAAATCATTGTTTTGCCACAGTCCAACATGTATAGTACACTTCTCACACGAGCATTATTTCTACTGTTGTAAACCAAGGAGGTTAACCTTTAACCTCCCTGTGTAAACTATGCACCAGTGAAATAAGCACAAACGTTAACTTCTCATCATTGGCCATTGCCATACATTGACACCAATACAGATGCAGTATATAATGTTTTACAACGAGATTCTACTACATTTCACACGTCAAATCATTACATTTTCGATCGCCTTTCACTCTCCATTATCTGTACAGGTACCACGGATTCGGCGTAAACGGACTAATTGCGTGTCAGTTGATATGATTCCATTTGGAAGACTGACTACTAATATAGTATTGGGACGATTCGAGACTCAGTAGACCTGATAGTCTACTGTTAGCCAACTTGGTCCTGCTTGGCCAACGCGACGGCAAGCTTCCGTTTCCCGGTATAGCTGAGTCTGGCATGCTGGCAGTAGATGTTGTTCAGGACCAGTAAGTCACCCTTCTGCATTTGGAAACCCATGGAAACCTGTCAACGGGAAAAATGTCATACTGTCGTAGACGTTCTCTAAAATACTATGGTGCATGTACATCATCAGTCTGACGAACCGTTAACGTTACTGTGTTGTCCACTGCAAATCATTCCTGGTTAGTCGAACCTAACTACACCTGCCGTTAAGGTTGTCTGTGGTTGAGGTGTTGAACTATTCGTGATCTAGTTTGTCTTTTGCTTGGCCGGAAGATGGTGGTCCAGAACGAGCAATCATTCCTACGTACTGAAGCCCATAAGGACATTTTGTGAATTCTCTGCAAAAGTGTCCTTATAGGCTTTCATACCTACGTACCTGCCAGTGAACATCACGGATGTGCTGGAGAACTTCGGTCTCAATGTCGGTGCCGTCCCCATAGTAGGTGGTGAAGGGGAAGTGATGATCGGGGATGTCCTTGTCGAACCAGAGGGGATGGGCCTTAAGATACGATGCGTGACCTCCGTGGGCGACGCACAGCCACAGTTTCTCTCCTGAAAAGAAATGGAGATTGTACATCTATCGTAACTAACCAGGGTTATGATATACTGAGTAATGTCCACAGACCTAAGATGAATGTATCAACGATATGCTTTTAACTTGAGTGTCGTGTGAAGTATAGCAGAACAGAAGGCAGCAGAATGGTTCTACCGTTGTCTTGTGATTTCTTCCAAATGTAAAAAAAAAGCCTTTTACCTCAAGGTAAATTTTTTTGTAAAATTCCTTCAATCGATCTTAGGTGATTTCTCAAACCTCGTCGCTGCATTTCGATGTACTTAAGTATTTTGTTAATTATGCGTTTAGATAACAGGTCCAACGAGAAGAACTGGTAAGCCCACGGCTCAGAAAAAAAAAGAATAGACTTGTCATTGAGTTGTCCCGTTGGGTAGAAACAAGGATAAACCTCATAGGTCGATAAGTAGCCACAGCATACCTCTGTACTTGTACATAGGATACAGGATATTCCACATTGATAGATTGCCATCTTCCCACCTCCAATTGGTGTTGTTCGCTAGCGCGATCATTTGCTTCTCTACAACGGCCCTGTCCTCGGTCTGGAACGACTGAAAATGTATATCAAAATGCATGTCACAAGTATTTTAAACTTTGGTAGGATCATTCTTTTCTTTACTCGTTCTTCTTTATGTCCATTATTCATGAAATACTTTCTAGTAATCGGTCACTCTATTTCTGTATGGTCATTTATATCGTGCTGCCCAAATTAAATGCCGATATTTCTCTATTAGTCTGACCAAAGATATAGCTAAAGTATAAAAGTATAATTATGAATGTCATCCTCTGAACTCCTCAGAATAGATACGAGCGTGCAAATAGAAATAGATATTCCTAAATTTTGAAAACTATTAGTGATCGACCCAAATTTGGAACCCAACCTTTGATCAAAACATCCACAAAAACATGACCCAAATCTGGAATGCGACCTTTGCCCATTGCTATCCAACATTTGTCCCAAACAAACATGGCATGATAGTCGATGGCGATTATGCCAACATGTTATCTATGAAATTAAGTTATGATTAGTGGGGCACTAGCGAGGATAGACAATGTTTCTGAGTTCTTTCTAACATATCTTTGAATGCAAAAGGGTCCGATAACACATGGTTTACCTACAATGTCCCTTCGTTATTACTTACTTCACATGGTCCTATATCAATACAATTACAAGCAGATTACTCTACCGTTTGCCAAGAGAAGTATGCTCCAGGTGTGTGGGAGGGCAGGTGTTTCCAGTACATCACTCCAAGCTTCTCAAACTTGTCCACCACGTCCTTGTCCAGCCGGGACAGGACTTCCCGCACGTCTGAGATCACAGTCTCACCACCGGCACCAGGGGACGGCGGGTCCAGGCAGAAAAATATTATCTGAAAATCGTGACTTGAATTTTACAAATAAACTATTTTGTACAGTGTCATACCTAACACCCTTAAATAGCACAAAAAGTTGACTTTTGAAGTGTGGCGTCTGATGAAAAATAAAACAGAATGAGACATAAAAAATAACATCAATGGAAAACAATGACTCCTAAAGCGACTCGGTTTGTGCCAACTGTTCCATGAAGACTGAACTTTTCGTTCTACTCACCTTTTCAGGGGGATGTGTAGTGTATGCCATCTCGTTGTGGGGTTCGATACAAAATTCGGGTGGTTCGTCGCTCGCAGTGTACACTGCCTTTGCGACCTCAGTCCGGATTGCAATTCCCCCTTCATAACGCATTAACGTCAGCCCGAGGTTGTTGACCACACGGGAAAAATCCTCCGCCGTCTGCAGGGGCAAACCGCGAAACAGTACCGCCCCATTGTTGCTCTTCTCAAGCACTTCGTGCACTACTTTCCGCACGGCGACAGCATACTCTTCAGGAGAGGCAGTGGTGTCCTCCTGGGGTGTGAAGACATACGGGTAGCCGTCCTTGGGCGGCTTGAGAAACTCGGGATAGTTTGGACTAGCCGAGCCAGGTAGCCATTTCCTTCCCCTAATCCGTGCTGGGTGGAGTTTAGCTTGGCTTCCCCAGTCAACGTGGGTCTCCACGAGGTTGATTTTGGTGCCGAAGGAAGCGCAAAGGTGATTATTGTGAACCTCAGTGAGGCCAATACGAGACAACACTGTTGTGGTACTACGTAAGAATGCACTCCTTGTAGCAGGCACTAGCATGGCAGCCATGTTTAGCTCATGTGATACAAGTAAGGCAAAGATGATTGACCTTTGAAGTTTCTGAGATAAGATAGTTGTAAAGACCGAAGATTGTCGAACTGATCGAACTGCGCTAGAATCAGTAGTTTTAACCCCATGAGTCGTGCAGCCTTCGACGTGTTATTTTCTTGAGCAGAAGAGAAACGCAGCTGCCGTGACCAAACAGGAAAAACCTGTCACCTGTCGGTGGATCTAATCACAGACATTTTGGGCGTAAATAAGTCTAACAGCTCGAGTGGTTAATACTATTAGTAGTATAGGGTGTACAGAAAGTGCCGCATTCTGATGTCATTTACGGGTAGCACAGATCAGGATTATTGGTTTTGGGCGACCTTATTCAGCAGTCACTCTATATCGTTTTAAATTTCATATTTATCATTTAAATCTTGTTAGTCTTAGTTAATTTTTACGCTATCACGGTTGATGTCTGATAAGAGCAAACAACGCAAAGAATGTCTTGATTACACAAATATCTAAAGGACACGAATATTAACATTATTGTATTGATAATCCAACATACATGTGTGGCTACCAAATCTAGCCACTCGGGTATCATCCGTCACAATTTCTCATCCTTATTTAACGTCATACTATTTGGTACCATCCGATTACTACCGGGCCTGTCCCTTTTTCATGGAAGGTTCAGTAGTAATTGAATGATACCCAGCCTAATGTTATACACTGCTACGAATACAATGTCTCATTAATTTTTACTACGAGGCTCCAATATAATTACCACTCATGTCAAATTACAGCATTTTTGATATCGTTTTTGTATCATCAATTGTACAGGTTGCTACGTGTAAACCGTCTAATTGTGTGTCAGTTGACGTGAATCCATCATATTTTAAAAGTGAACATGGGAAAGATTCGAACTTAGCAGTCCTCCAGATAGACCTGGTCCTGCTTGGCCAAGGCGACGGCAAGTTTCCGTTTCCCGGTAAAGCCGAGTCTGGCATGCTGGCAGTACATGTTGTTTAGGACCAGGAAGTCACCCTTCTGCATTTGGAAACCCATGGAAACCTATCAATGGGAAATATGCCATACTCTCGTTGACATTTGTATTTGCTATCGTGCATATACATAATATAGACCCGAACCGTTAACGTTATAGTGTTGTCCCCAAGGTTTTCTGATTAAAAATAAGTCCCTGGTTAACTGCACCTGTAATATAAGTCGTCTGTGGTTGAGGTTTCAGGCTACTAGATATCGTGATTAGTTTGCCTTTGTTGCTTGCCTTGGCCGAAAGATGGTCCAGAACGAGCAAGCATTCCTACGTACCATGAAGGCCACTACCTACCTGAAGTTAGAAGAGGCTATAAAAGTGTCCTTATAGGCTTTCATACCTACGTACCTGCCAATGAACATCGCGGATGTGCTGGAGAACTTCCGCCTCAATGTCGGTGCCGTCCCCATAGTAGGTGTGGAAGGGGAAGTGATGATCGGGGATGTCCTTGTTGAACCAAAGGGGATGGGCACTGAAATATGATGCGTTATTTACGTGGACGGAGCAGAACCACAGTTTCTCTCCTGAAAAATAAATGACAATGTAACGTTAACATACGCTGGCCACATTACTTTCTTACTCAGTGATGGTTGCTGTACCAAGTGTTCCTTTAAAGTGAGTGCCTTCTGAGGTACAAGATAAAATCCCTGCAAGATGGCTAACTACTAATAGTCCGCAATCCCTTGCTGTATATATCCTTCCAAATCTAAACAAAAATAAGCGGTTTTCATCATCATGCTGCAGACCCATCCCAAACATAAAGCCCTAAATTATTTCTCATTGTGATGTATCAATATTCAGATATTCAGAGAGCTTTTGCTTTTCGATAAGGTTTGCACTTTACAAAAATAAAAGTATAAGCTAAGCCTAACTCCAGTGCCTGTCACAACAACATCCCCCTCCACCCCCCACCCCCACCCCCCCCACACACACACTAACATTATATTGAAATATGCTAACCTCTGTATTTGAACATGGGTGGCAGGGTGATCCACCATGACAGGTTGTCATCTTCCCACCTCCAATTGGTGTTGTTTTCTAACATGTGTTTCTCTACAACAGCCCTGTCTTCGGTCTGGAACGACTGAAAATGTATACAATGTAAATACAATGTACATCGTAAATGTGTATTTGGAAGAGAAAAGATAATCCTATTGCTGTTGTTTTTTGTTTGGTACAGAAAAGGTAATTCTCTTGTTGTTTACCGTGTCGGTGATCTATAGTAATAAATCCAATATTTTAGCAGGTTGTACCTTCTGCCAGTAGTGGTATGCTCCAGGTGTGTGGGAGGGCAGGTGATGCCAGTACATCACTCCAAGCTTCTCAAACTTGTCCACCACGTCCTTGTCCAGCCGGGGCAGGATTTCTCGCACGTCTGAGATCACAGTCTCACCACCAGCTCCGGGAGACGGCGGGTCCAGGCAGAAAAATATTATCTGAAAATCGTGATTTGAATTTTGCAAATAAAACCTTTTGTTAGTAGGCATATCGATCTAACATTATTTTTTTAAGACGTGCAGTATGCAGTGAAAGGATACCAAACAAGGTTTCTATATGGCGTCTAAAACTCTCTGATCCAAAAAAGGGAATGAAAACAATTACACCTGCACAGACTAGGTTCTTTTTAAATCTCATTGACTAACGCATATGGCTATTCTTTAAATGTCTTTCTTCCCTCCCTTTCACTAACCTTTTCAGGGAAGTGTGAAGTGTATGACAGCTCATTGTGGGGCTCGATACAAAACTCGGGTGGCTCGTCGCTCGCTGTGTTCACTCCCTTTGCGATCTCAGACCTGACTGCAACTCCCCCTTCATAACGCATTAACTTCAGCCCGAGGCTGTTGACCACACGGGAGAAATCTTCCGCCGTCTGCAGGGGCAAACCACGAAACAGTACCGCCCCATTGTTGCTCTTCTCAAGCACTTCGTGCACTACTTTCCGCACGGCGACAGCACACTCTTCAGGAGAGGCAGTGGTGTCCTCCTGGGGTGTGAAGACATACGGGAAGCCGTCCTTGGGCGGCTTGAGAAACTCGGGAAAGTTAAGACTAGTCGAGCCAGGTAGCCATTTCCTTCCCCTAATCCGTGCTGGGTGGAGTTTAGCTTGGCTTCCCCAGTCTACATGGGTCTCCACGAGGTTGACTTCGGTACCAAAGGACGTAGACATGTGATTCTTGTGCACCTTGAAGCCCATACGATTCCACATAGCTGTCTCCTTGCTGTCATGAGTGAGAGTGCAGATAATTCGATTCCGCATAGCTGTGACAGTACGTAACATCTCACTTCTGGTAGCAGGTACTAGTATGGCAGCCATGTTTGGCACCAGTGACCCATGTAAGGCAAAGTTGAATGACCTTTCAAGGTTATAAGGTGAGATATTGCAAAAGACCGAAGATTGTTGAACTCATCGAAAATTCGAACTGTGAGAACCAGGCAACTATCCGTCCCCCTGACGTGTGCGGGATTGGCCTGCTCCGCTTACACCGGAAGCCTGGCAGAATCGCACCTACCAGTGGATTTAAAAACAAACATTTGGTCGTAAACAATTGCAAGTCTATCTACTTGTTCCCTGCTAACTGCTGTCAGTAGTACGGTGTGCTCAAGAAGTGACCCATTCCGCGAGGCATGTCGCTTCCGGGTAGCACGGGTCAGGGGTCAATGATATTGTGTGACCTCAGTGACACGATAGAAATGTGTGTGGTTCGTGTCAAAATGTGAACATCTATCAATTCATATTTTCAGACAGCGGCACTTCGTAAAGACCGAGCCGCAATCTATGTTATACCTTTGTTTTCAGATTTGAAAGAAGTTGATGATAAAAGTACCCTGAATTGCAGTCACCTTAAAATATTTTACTGCACCATCTAGTTCACTATCAGTGCAAGGCAAAGAACAGAAAATAACTCAAGGGTGACACAAATATATCCACAGGATAAAATTATTGAAAATTATTTTTTTGCCACAATCCAAAATGTACACACACTGCTCACCCGAGTATTATTTCATTTCAATTATTACGAAACCTTTTAGCCCAATTGGGCTAATCTTCCAAGTTTCACAACATTTCTAAACTACATACATTTAAAACATGCAGAGTGCAACAATACAATCAGAGTATCAACAATCACCGTATTGACAATAAGAGTACAGTGTCTACCTACAACATTTTAAAAAGCTCGAGGTCAAACGTCTAGGAAACAATGTTTGAGATAGCTTGGACAGTTATATTTCTACTGTTGAAAACTATGCACCAGTGGAATAAGCACAAACGTTAACGTCTCATCCTTGTCCGTTGTCATATATTGACACCAACACAATATTATAGTTCTACTACGTATACATTTCGCACGCCAAATCATTACATTTTTGATATCACATTTCATTCTCCCGTTAAGTGTACAGGTACCGCGGCTTTTCGCAACGGACTATTATGTGTCAGTTGATATGATTCCGTTTGGAAGACTGACTACTAGTATTGGAAGAATGCAAAACTCAGTTGACCTGATAGTCTACTAGGTCCTGCTTGGCCAACGCGACGGCAAGCTTCCGTTTCCCTGTAAAGCCGAGTCTGGCATGCTGGCAGTACATGTTGTTCAGGACCAGGAAGTCACCCTTTTGCAGTTGGAAACCCATGGAGACCTGTCAACAGGAGAAATGGCATACTCTCGTTGACACTTATATTTCTAGAATAATCGTGCATGTCCATAATTGGTCTGCAGAACCGAAACGTTATTGTGTTGTCCACAAGGTCCTTTGATTAAACATATCCTCTGCAAAGCATTCCTGGTAAGTCGTTGCTTAAACTACACATGTAGTTAAGGTTGTCTGTGGCTGAGGTGTCAAACTATTCGTTATCTAGTTTGTCTGTGTTACTTGGCCGGAAGATGGTGGCCCAGAACGGGCAAACATTCCTGCGTGCTGAAGCCCATAAGGACACCACGTGAATTCTCTGAGAAGAGTTTAGCAGAGGCTGCAGAATTTCCCTTATAGGCTTTCATATCTACGTACCTGCCAGTGAACATCCCGGATGTGCTGGAGAACTTCCGCCTCAATGTCGGTGCCGTCCCCATAGTAGGTGTGGAAGGGGAAGTGATGATCGGGGATGTCTTTGTCGAACCAGAGGGGATGGGCCTTAAGATACGATACGTGGTGTCCGTGGGCGATGCACAGCCACAGTTTCTCTCCTGGGAAGAAATGGCAAATGTACAAAATCTATAACTTGACAAGGATATCATACCAATTCTAAGCACTCATGATGGCCATTCTATAAATTTTTCTCTCAATTCTACTTTTGTCGTGTGAAAGCTGTGACATACAGCAGAATAGAAGGCCGAAACATGGCTCTACCGTGTTTTTGTTAACGAAACCCTCCCAGATGGTGGTATACTTATTTTCCGTTCTTTGTAAAATCCATTCCATTTAGGTTGAAAGATTTCGAAAGCTAGTCACCAAATTTTGATTGCTGCATATCGATTTACTAAAATATTTTGTTGCTGATGTGTTTGGATGACAGGCCCTATGAGAATATCAGATAAATCCAACAGTTCAGTAAAAAGGCAAAGTCTAGCTAGTAAGTTGCCCCGATGAGTGGAAAGTAGCACCTCTGTACTTGTACATAGGATTCCGGATGGTCCACCATGATAAGCTGTCACCTTCCCACCTCCAGTTGGTGTTATTGGCAACCATATACTTCTCGACAGCTGCCCTGTCCTCTGTCTGGAACGACTGAAGATGCATGCCATGTAAATACAGATAATATATTCGTCTTTGGTCATTCACCATACATAACTTTATTGCACAACAATTGTACAAGGAACAAAATATGGCATCTACATAACTACAGTTCTATAGCTCAGTAGCTTAATGCTTATCTAATACACTAGTTGTAGTATCGGATAAGGTTTATGTCGGTTTTCCCACCGCTACGACGGATCAGCGTCTCTCACACCTCGCGCACTCAAAAATATGATGATATATGCTTTTATGATATATGCTTTTAACCACAATGTTGATGTTTGTATGTTCTGCACCCTCGCGTTTTCCGCACATTGATATAGTGAATGAAGACCTTTATTGTACAATTTTGCCCAACCGAGCTAAGTACAGGTCACAATAAGTCAAGATATATACATAGAAAAGTGTCACAAATCTAGTCTAACACAAAAGTTCGGCTTCTTCTCGCTTATATAACCCAAAATCAAGCTAAGGTCACACTGGCTTGATTTTATACATTTAGGGATGGCATTATCTGGTTATCCCATATCGAATATGAGTGCGTGCAAATAAGAATATTTCTGTTAAAAATCTAAATGTATTGAATTATAAGTAATCAACCCAACTCTGGTACCCAAACATTGCCCAACGCAACCCTTCATATCAGCCTATTGTGATCACTGCATCCATAAAATCAGGCCATTGTACCCTTAATGAGGTAAAAAAAGTGCTTCTAATTTTTTTCCTAAAATGTGTGTCTGCATTGCAGCTGTGACAGATTGCACGTTGTTTGCCTGTCATCTACCAACATCATTACTTAACACGGGCCTGTAGCTTTAATATACCTTCTGCCAGGAATGGTATGATCCTGGTGTATAGGAGGGCAGGTGTTTCCAGTACATCACTCCAAGCTTCTCAAACTTGTCCACCACGTCCTTGTCCAGCCGCGAAAGGATTTCCCGCACGTCTGCGATCACAGTCTCGCCACCAGCACCGGGAGACGGCGGGTCCAGGCAGAAAAAAATTATCTGAAAATCGTGATTTGAATTTTTACAAATAGTTTTTTTTTTCTTCTATGTCTTACCTAATGATCATGAATAGCGAAAATGGTATTTATTTGACTTTTGAAGTGTGGCGCCTGATGCAGAAAACGTATGAGGCATAAAACAATTACACGCACTGTGACAAGCTGCTCTCTTGAACTTTTTGCCTTGCCGCCAGGCAAGGCTTTACGCCAGCTTTTTTCCATGGATCAATGGACGGACCTTTTAACCCAGCCCTTCCAAAGCCCCTTCCAAAGGCCCTTCTTTCCTTGCCGAGTTTCATGGCTTAGTTAGACAATAGTACATTCCAGGCGAGTATTAAAACGCTCTTCTAGACGCATGTTACTGTATGTGGTCCAGCGTAATAAATCTACGCTTTAACTCACCATGTTTATATAAATATATATCACAAATTGCATCAGAAGGAACTTAGTTTGTAATAAAAAATAATGCATATTCATTGTGGGTCAAAAAGTTTTACAAAACCTGTTTAATGTGCCAATAATTCATCTGACATAAATTATGATAATGAGGGGGGAGGGGGCGACATGTGGAACTCGGGATTTTTAAGCGTAGAATCTAGTCTATCTTACCAAAATAACATAAAATACGCGGCAAGGCACAGCTTTTTTAAAAAGATTTCTTGTTTCTCTACTAACCTTTTCAGGGGTGCGTGAAGTGTATGCGTCTACCAACTCGTTGTGGGGCTCGATGCAAAACTCGGATGGATCATCGCTCGCTGTGTACACCGACTTTGCGATCTCAGTCCTGACTGCCCCTCCCCCTTCATAACGCATTAACTTCAGCCCGAGGCTGTTGACCACAAGGGAGAAATCTTCCGCCGTCTGCAGGGGCAAACCACGAAACAGTACCGCCCCATTGTTGCTCTTCTCAAGCACTTCGTGTACTACTTTCCGCACGGCGACAGCATACTCTTCAGGAGAGGCAGTGGTGTCCTCCTGGGGTGTGAAGACATACGGGTAGCCGTCCTTGGGCGGCTTGAGAAACTCGGGAAAGTTAGGACTAGCCGATCCAGGTAGCCATTTCCTTCCCCTAATCCGTGCCGGGTGGAGTTTAGCTTGGCTTCCCCAGTCAACGTGGGTCTCCACGAGGTTGACTTCGGTATCGAAAGACGTTGATACGTGATTATTGCGCACCTTGAAGCCAATACGATTCCACATAGCTGGGGCAACACGTAACATCTCACTTCTGGTAGCAGGATTCCGCATAGCTGTGACAGTACGTAACATCTCACTTCTGGTAGCAGGTACTAGTATGGCAGCCATGTTTGGCACCAGTGACCCATGTAAGGCAAAGTTGAATGACCTTTCAAGGTTATAAGGTGAGATATTGCAAAAGACCGAAGATTGTTGAACTCATCGAAAATTCGAACTGTGAGAACCAGGCAACTATCCGTCCCCCTGACGTGTGCGGGATTGGCCTGCTCCGCTTACACCGGAAGCCTGGCAGAATCGCACCTACCAGTGGATTTAAAAACAAACATTTGGTCGTAAACAATTGCAAGTCTATCTACTTGTTCCCTGCTAACTGCTGTCAGTAGTACGGTGTGCTCAAGAAGTGACCCATTCCGCGAGGCATGTCGCTTCCGGGTAGCACGGGTCAGGGGTCAATGATATTGTGTGACCTCAATGACACGATAGAAATGTGTGTGGTTCGTGTCAAAATGTGAACATCTATCAATTCATATTT
>NC_049993.1:12032758-12078986 GCF_000003815.2 Branchiostoma floridae
TGAGACTACGGGTAGCCGTCCTTGGGCGGCTTGAGAAACTCGGGAAAGTTAGGACTAGCCGATCCAGGTAGCCATTTCCTTCCCCTAATCCGTGCCGGGTGGAGTTTAGCTTGGCTTCCCCAGTCAACGTGGGTCTCCACGAGGTTGACTTCGGTATCGAAAGACGTTGATACGTGATTATTGCGCACCTTGAAGCCAATACGATTCCACATAGCTGGGGCAACACGTAACATCTCACTTCTGGTAGCAGGCACTAGTATGGCCGCCATGTTTGACATTCGTGACCCATGTAAGGCAAAGTTGAACGACCTTTCAAGGTCCTAAGGTGAGATACAGTATTTCCAAAGACCGTACATTATTGAACTTATCTATAGGCAACTAGGCAACCATGTCCCCCTGATTTGTGCAGTACGGGACTTCAGCTAGGGAGTCCAGTCGACATGTATTTCTCCTAGTTTTGCAGTTGCTCCTCTTACGCCAGATGCCTGACAATGTATCTTAACACAAACACTTGGTCGTAAACTTGTCTATTTGGTCTCGGCTTACGTTGTCAGTAGTACAGGGTGCTCAGGAAGTGACACATTCCGAGGCATGTCGCTTCCGGGTAGCACGGATCAGAGGACAATTGTAGTCTGCGACCTCAGTGACACAATAGAAATGTGTGTGATTTTGTGCCAAAATGTGAACATTCATCAATTCATATTTGAAAATAGCAGCACTTCGTATAGGCCGAGCCACTAGCAATTATGTTAGATCTTTGTTCAGATAAGACAAAATTGATCAAAAAGTGTCCTGAATGGAGTTACCCTTAAAGATTTACTGCACTCTGCACTGTAAAGATAAATACAATTGCATCGGTACAGGGAAAACAAAAGAAGGAAACAATGACGCAAATACTCCCAGGAAGAGTAGAAATTCAGTAACGTTGTATTGCCACAGTCCAGTACAAAAGCATATCACCCAAGCATTATTCACCAGTGAAAAAAAATCACATTTCTGTATCACACTAGTTATCCTCCTCCCCAAGATACGTACACAATAACACCACATGACACTTGTATGGGGGGGGGGGGGGGGGGGGTCACCACCTGGTTCAGGCGCCGCATCTTGTCGAAAAGCTTATCATCCAAGCTTCATTCACCAGTAAGGAAAATCACAAATGTTTGTCCAACGTCATATATCAACATAATATTTTACTATATCGTTCCACTTCTTGTCAAATCATTACATTTTCGACATCGTTTATGTTCTATCAACTGTTCAGGTGCATTTTTTGGACTTAATCAATAGCGTGTCAGTTTATATGATACCGTTTGAAAGATTGACTAATGAAAACGGTTCTAAACTCAGTAGTCCTCCGGATAGTCCTGATCCTGCATGGCCAAGGCGACGGCAAGTTTCCGCTTCCCGGTAAAGCCGAGTCTGGCATGCTGGCAGTACATGTTGTTCAGGACCAGGAAGTCACCCTTCTGCATTTGGAAACCCATGGAAACCTGTCAACAGGAATAAAACGTCATACTCTCGTTTGCATTTGTATTTCTAGGAAGTATCTTGCATGTAGATAAGATACTAGTAGTCTACAGTCTACTTTATGGTGTCCAACCGCACTCCTGGTTAATAGAAGCTACTGACACCTTTTACCTTTTGTTAAGGTTGTCAGGCTGTGGTTGATGTGTGAAACCATTCGTTATCTAGTTTGTGTCGCTTGACATGCTTGGTCCAGAACGAGGACACATTCCCTCGTACGGAAGCCTATAAGAAAACTACGTGAATCATCTGTGAACGGTTTAGTAGAAGCTGCAAAGTGTCCTCATACTATTAGGCTTTCATGCTACGTACCTGCCAGTGAACATCCCGGATGTGCTGGAGAACTTCCGCCTCAATGTCGGTGCCGTCCCCATAGTAGGTGGTGAAGGGGAAGTGATGATCGGGGATGTCCTTGTCGAACCAGAGAGGGTTGGCTCTGAAGTATGATGCGTTATTACCATGGATGGCACAGAACCACAGCTTTTCTCCTGAAAAACAAATGATAATGACTTTGACGTTAACATGCGTTGCCTACGTTTCTTACTTTATGATTTATTTACCGGCATACGAGTTTATGCTTTCAAATTGAGTGTCGTGTGAGGTACAGCACCTTACATGATATCCTTCCAAATATCAAGAAAAACATATACAAGCTTTCAGAATTCAGACACATCTTCCCAACTTTATAAAAACCAAACCTCATACCCTTTAAGTATCGCTCACTGTGGTGTTTCTTTATTCAAAGAGCTATTGTTTTCCGACATGGCTTACAAACATGAAAATGTCAGATAAACCGAAAACTCCAGTACCAGTCATAACAACATGCTCTGTTCTCCTCCCCAGAATCACTATACTGAAATATGCTAACCTCTGTATGTAAGCATGGGTGGCATGGTGATCCACCATGATAGGTTGTCATCTTCCCACTTCCAGCTTGTGTTGTTCGCTATCAAGTGTTTCTCTACAGCAGCCCGGTCCTCGGTCTGGAACAACTAAAGTCCGTACAATGGAAAAACATGTTTACATTTGGAAGAGAAAATATCTTTCTGTTGTTGATATGTCTATGATGTTGCTCGTGTCGGTGATCTGAGAAATCATCAGGCCTTACCTTTTGCCAGGAGTTATATGCTCCAGGTGTGTGGGAGGGCAGGTGATGCCAGTACATCACTCCAAGCTTCTCAAACTTGTCCACCACGTCCTTGTCCAGACGAGGCAGGATTTCTCGCACGTCTGCGATCACAGTCTCGCCACCAGCACCGGGAGACGGCGGGTCCAGGCAGAAAAACATAACCTGGAAATTATGTTATGAATTTCACAAATAAAGCTTTATCTTATTTGGCATACTTAACATCCATTTCAGAAGAAATGAAAGGCAAATAGTTTTTATTGAACTGAAAGGACGAAAGCCTAGTCGCTGCAGGTACGATTGATTTGAAGACGAGTACACCTGCAGATACTTAGTTTACGTCTTTTTTTACCTCATTTGTTGTCGCTAGCTGTTCTCTGAAGAGTTTAAATTCAAACGCTCGCATATGGCTATGCTTTAGGTTTATTTCTTCGCTTACTACGTATACACTAACCTTTTCAGGGAAGTGTGGAGTGTATGCCATCTCATTATGGGGCTCAATGCAAAACTCGGGTGGCTCGTCGCTCGCCGTGTCCACCGCCTCAGCCAGCCTTTGTCTGATGCCGCTTCCCCCTTCGTAGTTGATCAGCTTCAGGCCCAATTTAACCAACGCCCTTGAAAAATCTTCCGCTGTCACCAGAGGCAGGCCTCGGAAAAGCAAGGCGCCTTCCTTACGCCTTTCCAAGACGTCCCGGATCACCTGTCGCATCGCTGGAGCACACTCCTCAGGAGAACAGTCGACCTTCTCCACGGGAGTAAAGACATGGACGTACCCGTCTTTAGGTTGAGCGAGGAACTCAGGAAACTTGGGACTGTGAGAACCAGGCAGCCATTTTCTCCCCCTGATTCGTGCAGGATGGGCCGTCAGCTGGGAAGCCCAGTCGACGTGCGCTTCAACTAGTTGGAGGGCTGCTCCGTTTAGAGCGGAGGCCTGACAGAAACGCACCTTGTGAACCAGAGAAGCAAGAGTGGGGCCGCCACGGCTAAACATGAACATCCTGCCAGTGGATCTAAATGCATACATTTTGGTAAGTAGTAAACAGGTCCAACAACTCGGTCACTGCTTACGCCGTCAATAAAACAGGGTGCTCAAAATGTGACCTATTCTGATGTTACTTCAGGCGAGCGCGGGTCAGGGTTCAGTGGTTGTGGCCTCGTGGGCGACCTCGTTTGGACAAAAGATATGTGTGTGAATTTGTAACGATATGTGGACATCTATCAAGTAATATTTTTTTTTACATTTATAGCAATTCAAAATAGTTGAGCCATGAGAAGCCATGGCAAGTCTTTGTTCAGATAGGAAAAAGTTGATCAAAAAGTACCATGGACTCAGTCACCCTAAAACAACTACTACACTATCAATGTTAATATTGGTAACATCCATTGGCATAATACCGGCCGGTTTACTGCAATTTCTCAAGCAATGCTAATTTGGCAAATGATCAACGCATCATTATCTCCAGTTACATGTTGCTGTTACAGCTTACCTTTGCCACTTCTTCTGTATATATTATTTTGTCTCTCTTGTCCTGCTAAAAACGTAATATCGTAATTGGAACACACCGCGGAATTGCACGGAGAACGGGCGCGTGGTTGGAAGGGGGTGCAATAATACCGGCCGAACGAAACACGGCACAATTAACTGCCGCTATGTACCTTTATACATCCTCTGTTGTTCCTTCCTTTACTGTTAGTAGTTGCACAAAACAAAAACCTGCATGAGCATACAAAAAGTCATGAGAAAATGGGCGTATACTGACAAGAATTTTCATTTAATTTTGGTCCGTCACAACCGCTATGACGTAAAACTTTACAGCTGGCGTAGCATTAAGAATGGCGGGAAAATGGCGGCGTACGTTCAATTTGACCCATTCAAGATTGCTGTTGAATCATGCTCCTCTTGTGCCGTGAGCACATGTGATTATTATCTACAAATCTGGCGATGAACATGACAGTGTGTTTGTCCCACGACGAGCTCGCCTGCCCCGAAAATGAACTGAAAACTTTTGGCCTTGTTGTCTTCGAATGCATTGTTATCGATGCTTTGTAAATGATGCATTGGACACCTAGATGTCTGAAGTGTGCATACCTCAGAAATAACTATTGTTGCACGTGTAGATCTCTTTAAATTCCATTAGTTTTGATTGGCCGGTATAAGTCTTACGGCCGGTATTATGCCAATGCATGTTATAGGCAAACAGCCGAACGAACGCAATGATGATGCAACTATCAACAGTGAGGGTACAAACAGTCACATTTATTGTATTTCCACAGTCCAACATATACATGCGGGTACCCAAACTAATCACCAGAGCATGAGTGCTACTGTTGAAAATTTTACATCCTTGTCTAATGTCATTGTCACATTGTCACCATTACAAATATATAATGTTTTACTACGGCGTTCCACTCTATTTCATACCTGTCAAATCATTGTATCGTTCATGCTTCCATAATAACGATAAACTTTCGTAGACGGACTAATTACTTGCCACTTGATAATTGAAAGACTGACTATTGGAAACGATTAAAACTCAGTAGTCCTCCGGATAGTCCTGGTCCTGCATGGCCAACGCGATGGCAAGTTTCCGTTTACCGGTAAAGCCGAGTCTGGCATGCTGGCAGTACATGTTGTTCAGGACCAGGAAGTCACCCTTCTGCAGTTGGAAACCCATGGAAACCTGTCAACAAGAATAAAAAGTCATAACCTCGTTTACATTTGTATTTCTAGGATGTATCTTGCATGTAGATAAGATGCTAGTAGTCTAGTTCAACCGCATTCCTGATCAATAGAAGCTACTGACACCTGTTACCTTTTGTTAAGGTTGTCAGGCTGTGGTTTAAGGTACGAAACCATTCGTTATCTAGTTTGTGTCGCTTGACACGCTTGGTCCCGAATGAGGACACATTCCTTCGTACGGAAGCCCGTAAGAAAACTACTTAAATAATCAGTGAAGGGTTTAGTAGAAGCTCCAAAGTGTCCTCGTATGCTTTCATTCCTACGTACCTGCCAGTGAACATCACGGATGTGCTGGAGAACTTCCGCCTCAATGTCGGTGCCGTCCCCATAGTAGGTGGTGAAGGGGAAGTGATGATCGGGGATGTCCTTGTCGAACCAGAGAGGATGGGCTTTGAAGTATGATGCGTTATTACCATGGATGGCGCAGAACCACAGTTTCTCTCCTGAAAAATAAAGGACAATGGCATTGACGGTCACATGTGTTGCCTACGTTTTTTGATGATTGTTGTACCAGTTTGTGCTTTCAAATTGAGTGTGCTTTCAAATTGAGTGTCGTGTGAGGCACAGCACCTCACATGATAACAACATGCTCTGCATCTGGCCCCCTCCCCACAATCACTATATTTATATATATATATATATATATATATATATATATATATACTAACCTCTGTATGTTAGCATTGATGGCAGGGTGATCCACCATGATAGGTTGTCATCTTCCCACTTCCAGCTTGTGTTGTTCGCTCTCATGTGTTTCTCTACAGCAGCCCTGTCTTCGGTCTGGAGCGACTGAAAATGCATACAATTATAGTACTAGTAATACGTCCTTGTCTTTTGGAAGAGAAAATGCCATTATCTTGTTGTTCTTCGTGTCGGCGATCTAATAAATGAAATGATTAGCAGGTTCATACCTTCTGCCAGGATAGGTATGCTCCAGGAGTGTGGGAGGGCAGGTGATGCCAGTACATCACTCCAAGCTTCTCAAACTTGTCCACCACGTCCTTGTCCAGACGAGGCAGGATTTCTCGCACGTCTGCGATCACAGTCTCACCACCAGCACCGGGAGACGGCGGGTCCAGGCAGAAAAACATTACCTGGAAATTACCATTTGAATTTAAAAAAAAAAAGCTTTATTTTAGTTGGCATACCTAACATCCATTTCAGGACAAATGAAAGGTAAAAAGTTTTTATTGAAGTAAAAGGACCAAAGCCTAGTCGCTGCAGGTGTGATTGATTTGAAGACGATTACACCTGCAGATACTTAGTTTACGTCTTTTTTACCTCATTGATTGTCGATAGCTCTTCTCTAAGGAGTTTAAGTTTAAATGCTCGCATATGGCTATGCTTTAGATTTCTTTCTTCGCTTACTACGTATACACTAACCTTTTCAGGGAAGTGTGGAGTGTATGCCATCTCATTGTGGGGCTCGATACAAAACTCGGGTGGATCGTCGCTCGCCGTGTCCACCGCCTCAGCCAACCTTTGCCTGACGCCGATTCCCCCTTCGTAGTTGGTCAGCTTCAGGCCCAGGTTGACCAAAGCCCTTGAAAAATCTTCCGCAGTCGCCAGAGGCAGTCCTCGGAAAAGCAAGGCGCCTTCCTTGCGCCTTTCCAAGACGTTCCGGATCACCTGTCGCATCGCTGGAGCACACTCCTCAGGAGAACAGTCGACCTTCTCCACGGGAGTAAAGACATGGACGTACCCGTCTTTAGGTGGTGCGAGGAACTCAGGAAACTTGGAGCTGTGAGAATCAGGCAACCTTTTTTTCCCCCTAATTTGTACAGGATGGGCCCCCAGTTGGGAAGCCCAGTCGATATGGGTTTCAACTAGTTGGAGAGCTGCTCCGTTTAAATCGGGGGCCTGAGAAAAACAAACCTTGTTAACCTTGGGATTTTTGGGCCCCTTGACGCCTGTAGGAGACAACCCCGTTGGGATTCTCCGTAACGTCCCCCTTTTAGAAGCTTTCAAAAGTATGGCAGCCATGTTTGGATCTCGTGACTTATGTCAGGGAAAGACCTTTGACGTTGCTGAGGTGAGATATTTGCATAGGCCGTCAAACTCTGACTGCCCCCCCCCCCCCCCCCCCGGCATGTGCAAATTGGTTCTGCTTCGCATTTCTAATCCTTACTCACGGCAGAAGCTGAGAAAAATACACCTTTTAGAGCTGAAGACCAAGGTTAGGGACAGACAGGAAAGTCTCCTACTATAATCAAAGCACAGATACTGTAAATACATTTAAGTTCGCTTTAATTTCGCGGTAGGGGGAAAATTGACTTTTCTCGGTGGATTTAATTTCGCGGTAGCACCATGCACTGTAGTCTCTTACTGTTATGGAAAAATCTTCGCGGTGGTTTTAAATTCGCGGTGGTTTTGAATTCCACATAAGTGGTGAAGCGGCCGCCGCGAAAACCGCGAACATTAATCCGCCGCGAAAGTTTCTGCATTTACAGTTTTTTTTTTTATTCTGGTCGTAACAAGCCCAACAACTTATTAATGGGTTGCTTATTAATGCTTATAGAAATCTTTATTGACACGACAAAAGTACAGCGACTTTCGTAAGGTCTATAAACAGACATATACATGTATGGATATATATGGGTATGAATAAGTCAACATATTATGCTTACGCTGTCCATGGCGCCCAAAACGTGACACATCCTGATGTCACCTCCTACTAGTTTGGCTTAAAGACATAGAGAAAACATCACAAAATAAAAGCCCGATAAAACGCCTAAAAACACGTCAAAAAGCCGAAACTGAAAAAGTATTCACTTCCGGGTAGTGCGTTGTGGGTGGGCTCCATAGGTATTACCATATTGTGCAAAGATATGTGTGTGATATTGCTATAATATTCAATTCAACTTTGACGTTTTTGCTCGTCCTCGTCCAAATAGCATGTAAAATGACCATAGGTGACTCAATTCTCTCCGGGGAGGAGGTTCGTCTCCGATGGTGGGACTGTTTGTGCATGTGCGTTCGCACCAACATGTATAACTACAGATCATTTTGATGGATTTGTTTGGATTTTGATATTTTGCTAAGTGATGATGTCCCGACGAAACGTAGTGATTTTAAGTACCGAATTCGAAGCAGTATTTTTAATTACTTCAGAATGTTTTACAGACTGATGACGCCCCTACCTTGAAGGTAGTGTGATACAGCCGATACATCAGTTGTTGTTTGCCTAATGTCTAATAGATATTCATGATAATATCTTGATATTTCTGATGTTTTGTTGTCCAATGTAACTTTGTTTAGCGTTTTCTTACTAAACCATGGCGAAAGACAGAATACTACTTGTAGCAATATTCTTTACCTACAGAATGATTAAAAAAAATACCGAGCACTAAAAATCCTTGCCAAACCAGTCTTTGTTATCCACTTTATTCCACCCTTGAACACTGCTCAGCACCATCATCCAAGCTTCATCCATCAGAACATTTCCTTAATCCTACAGAATCCTTTTATTCATAAGTCTCTGTCCATTCCTTGAGTCCTTGTCTCTTGGACTTTAAACTTTCTCATTCTTCCATACTCCCATACTTTCTGCAGCTCATGTCGCCGTGAGTACATATTACGCTCTACAAATTCATCACTTCTACCAGTCTCGTGCCTTTCACAGCTTATCTCTTGTGAATGTAGTCTGTGCTTTACAATCTCTCCTTGTCGGAGCCTTCACTTATGCTAACGACATTTCCAAACCGGACCCGGTCGGGCTGTTTGTCGAAACGAAAGATAGCAATGTGTACATAAAAAAATATACACATAATGACAACGACTATTCTCTTTACGTCATCTGTAGTTCTGTGTCTTTTATATCATACTTTTCACTCCTGAATGCTGCTCGGCCGGGACCCGGTTGTAAATGTGACGTAGGCCTTATTGGGCCTCCTTCTCGAGGCGCCTGACGGGTGAAATGGCTTCTAGAAGCTTGATTTAGTCAGGCTATTGTGAGCGAAAATCTTTGTGCAAAAATCTTTGATATGGTATGATTTTGCATATTCATATAATGCAGATGTGTAGGGAAAAAAACATGAAGGAATGTTTGTTGCAAGTTTATGACAATGGTTCTACTTGTCTTGCATAGAAGCTAATGACCTGAGACCCTGATGATCGGAAGCATAACCATATAGTCCCCCTCCCCCTGTGCGCATGCGCTCCCTACATGATCATGTACAGCCTCAATGCCGGGCCGTATTCTACACACAGGCCGTGTCCGCTCTGGAGTGACGTCAACATTCCTTCTGTCACTGAGAGAAAAGTTCATATTAGTCCGAGACCAACTTTGATTGTACCCATTTTGATATGTATTAATGCTCTGTACATTCGGTACTGGTTTTATTTTGTTATTCACAGGTATTGATTGTGATGCTCTGTCTGAGATCAGCATGTATTCTTCGCACGTTCGGATAAGTCTAGCGGTTTCTTCGTCCAGTCCCTGCTGATAGCTATCGCCGTTACTTTGGTAGGGAGTTACCTTTCCTTTTCTCTCCTTCTTGGGTAGCTGTGGGGGGATTTGGCTGGTCACAGCATCTTGTAAAGACGTCTTGGTTGTAAGAAGGCCGTCTGCATGTACGCCTACGCGTGTGCTGTGATCATACGGTTGATCCTGTGAGTCTTGTACTGAAGTAACTTCAATACTGGGCACTGATAGCTGTCTATCATCAGCTAAGGATAGCATTCTCAGATCGTGTGAAACAGTATGAACTCTTGTGTTATCTGTTGTACGTTGGCTGTAATGCTTGTCGTAAGCTTGCGAACTGCCTTTCTGTTTCCCTGCAACTCCGCTTGTTCCTGATAGGAGGTGTTCTTCCGAGGCAACCATGGCTACGCTATTCTCTATCGGAGAGGATTCCCCTTTTGTGGTAGATTGTGAAAAACAAAATGTCCCAGAAGAGTCCGAAAGAGGCCGCCTTAATCTGGGGGAGCCAAGCTTAGGAGAGCAGGAACCACCTCTTCTCGGCACTTCAAGAAACCTTGAACCCCTCGACTGATACGTCATTGCATTGTCAAAACCTCCCGACAGGGGGCGTCCCACACTCTGAAGAGACTCTACACTTGAACCTGACTCGTAAGAGTAGGTGCTGGCCGTGTCGTATCCGTCGCTAGCAAACTGCCTCTGTAGTTTTAGGTCCTCTATTTCTTCGTAAACGTGAAGAAACTGTCGAAGAACATCCACGTCTAGAGATATCAGGTCAATCTGTGAAAACAGAAAAGTAAAATGAATTAGTACTATCTTGACATTTCATTATAAGCCCCCTTTACATTATACCACCCAAATGCTCCCACAGTCTCCGTCATGCTTTTAAGGTTCAGATGTTGACCAAGAAAATTGACGAAATCAACGCGTATAACGTTATTTATAGTTGCAAAACATGGACAGAGTCATCTCTCTTACGTATCCTACTTCTAGTAAAGGGCCAGGCAGTTACAATGCTTCGTATTTATATGCTTCCCTACCTAATTCTACTTTTTGACTAATCCTTGCTCTGACAATTGACGAAGACGGGAGTCCTTAGCTTGTCTCCAGTAATTAGGGGTGTCGTGTTCTCACTTTGACAGGTCATGTGTCAATAACGTTAACATAGGCGTATACTTATAATAACATTGGTGGAAAAGTATACAGATAATCTAAATACAGGTAGTAGATAGTAGTAACCTGAATTAACGGAGCAGACTGAGCAAAAGACGGTTCCTTGTCGTAGTTTTATTATCCGTAAAAAAATACAAGCAGAAACCAGATTTAACGTGCCTAGCTAGACTAAAGATGACTAAACTGTTCTCCTCTATCAGGATTTACTTTTCTGTAAGGTAACAAAGCAGGAACATAATGAGAAGAAAGGCTGGAATAATTTCAAAACGAAATCCTATTTTTCACGGCGGAATGGCGATTATGCAAAATGGCGGCACAATGGCGGCCCCACGGACCTGTCGTCAAGGGACCAGACACCTCTGTATGTCACCTTTGTCAAGCCATAATAAGGTTTCTCACGGCAAATTTACTCTGGAGACAGCTATTTTGTATCGTGTCGTCACCATTGTGAGCGAAAATAAATATTTAGGAGATTTTGAAGTACATCCTTTCCACACGGCGGATGAAATTTGTCCTACTCCTAGAAAGGAATGGAAATCCTTTTAAAAATTACTAATTGACAATTTTTATGTTTTATGTTATACTACATAGCCAGCACATTTTATACCTTTCTGTCTAAATTTACGTTTTTTTTTCCTATGTACAGTTTCCATGATTTTCTAGCTTGAGAAATATAATATAAGTCTATAGCTAGAGACAGTATTTGGGTGTTGTGGCGCGGATTGTAAACTTTCATATATCATTGTTATCAAGAACTAGAGGGCCAGATGGCACAGTGGGAAAATCTGCCATCAACATACTGATACAAGCCCGGCATTTAGAGTAGGAAATCCGGGCTTTGGTGAGAAATCTCGTTCCCTCAGCTATACCCGTGTAATTACAAATCACGTCGGATAACGTATCTGCTATTCTGCCTGGTTGCCTCAATGATTAGCCGACTGAATGCTTGCAGAATGTTTCCATTATGAATCATTGAGTGCCCCTTGTTTCCATGGACCGATCACTCTATAATTGTAGCGCTTTCCATTCATTTTCCTTCAAGTTCCTTTTCTTGTCAATTGCATAAAGAAATTTAATTTGCCACTGCTATCTAAATGGTGGAAATTTCGATCGAAGAGGATATTTTTCTCGTTAATGTCCACAATAAAATGGCACTCATACAATATTGTCAGATTCGTTGTTCCAGAGGAATGCGGTTTTGTCTTTTCAAGACCTATTCCACTTGGCGACGACAGATCGCCAAAAGAATTCCATAGACAAAAAGCGAATGTCTTAACCATTTTTGTCTTGTCAGTCATAGTTTAACATAGTTTAACATTTTGCATGATATTTCAAATGTGTCTCAGCAATATTACACGTGATCGTCGTCTGGTGGAATGGGAGCTTTTGAACACGCCTGAGGCCCCCGCATATGTATTTGCTTGTCACAAGAAAGAGATTACCGAAAATCTTGTAAGGTTCTAAATCTCTTAGTACCATCTCAAATCGAATGGTGTTGTGAATTTTTGGATAGATCTATAATATTGCTGCCGCTGTCTTTAGATAAAGGTAACATTATTATTTGCTATTTTTCTCAACCACTAGTCTGTGTCGACCCTGACCTTATGTCTTACCAGTCTTGTCCGTCAGCAGATACAATTGTAAATACGCATTGTGTGTAACCAAGGAGGTTGAAAGATAAAGCTCCAATTTGTATTCTTTCAAAAGCCACGTTTTGTAATTTAGAGCTGTCGTGTGTTGCAATTTCACCCAACCCTCGGGCACTGCCGTGATGGCGTTGGGTGGTATGGAATGATTTGGGAGTGGGCGATGTGAGTGGGTGGTGCAATTATCATAGAAAATATGACTTGACGTTAGAATAAAAAGCCCCCCCTCCCTAAAAAAACACCTACAAGGTAGCATTATGTTTCATGTCTGAAGTAGCAATTTTAAACATATCATTTCTGTCAGTCTTTTCACGGATGTGTTCATATTTCGTATAAACAATCCCCTGCAGCTGCGAAACGGTCACTGAACTCAAGTCGGGTAGCTACGTAAGCCCAATAACGTCCTTGGTTAGCCTGAATATGATTACATGTTACCGTTTGCCTAGTCATAAAACTCATTATTACTACATCACTTT
Organism: Branchiostoma floridae; assembly: GCF_000003815.2. Classification (NCBI taxonomy): domain Eukaryota; kingdom Metazoa; phylum Chordata; class Leptocardii; order Amphioxiformes; family Branchiostomatidae; genus Branchiostoma; species Branchiostoma floridae. The sequence goes on from NC_049993.1 coordinate 12,045,870, forward strand.
TATTGTTCCCATGGGTTGTAAAAACCTTGCATTTGCTGTGTACAATGGTTTCTTTTTCTACATGCTGCAGTATAAACTCAACCCGCCCCTTCCATACACCAAACGGACTGTACCACCTAGAGAATGTCGGCACTCTTTCAACAAAATGTTTCTCAACAAGCAAACGTGTTTGCCGACATCGACGTGTTTGGAACCTCCTGTGTTGCGACATGAACCGTTTCATCAGGGCACAACAAGCCGTGCTGACCTTCCATCACTACGAGGTCACGCCTTGTATTCATCTCCTAATAGTTTGAGACCCTTTGTGTGTGGACAGCGAGCTAGGGTTCTTCAAGAAAATTACACCCCGGCCGCGGGAGGTCTTCTTACCGAACTGCTGATCGCATAGTTCTCCTTGTAGTGGCCGGTTGCCCCCAAATTTAGACGTACAGCACAAAAAGGTCGACACATTCCACAAAAATGTGAAGGAAAAATGGAAGACAGATTGGTTTATGTTTTGAAAACACCTATTCACTTGTGTCTTGCAGACCATAAGCAAGATATATCCTCGATTTAAATACTTCTTTAAATATTTCAAAGTATACACGGAAAAAGAGTTCAAAAGAGTACGAGATTTTTTATTGAGATTCGTTAGGAAAGACATACTTGATCACAGTTTGGCATTTTTTAAATGACCCACTTTCGTGTCTGAATTGTATCTGGTACTTGAATAAAGACTTTTATTGTTCATTGTTCCTGCTTGTTCAGCATTTCCTCATTGATATGCTCGCGTTTTCCCCTCGCAACAGAAGAAATATAAAGCGAGGTATGCCCCACCACGAAGCAGGGAATCTAAGGGACAGACTCTACCCGCCATATCGTAGTATCAGAGGGAACATTTCTGATACCCTACTTACTGAGAACATGGCGCCGCTTGGCTGGTCCTACCGTCCCATAGCGGGATTTAAACATTTATATTCGGAACGTTTAATAACGATAACGTTATGAATTCCCGGTAGGCTTACAAACGACTTTTCCTGTAATGTTCCATCAAGGACGCGGCTGCGTAAAAAATGAAATAGAACATCAACACTATGGAAAGTTGACTTGTTTGTTTGACTTGCTTCTTCTAAGAAGGTTACAGAAAGACCCTTGTTCCTTCCAAATTCCCTAATAAATTGTGATAATTGGCTATTAAAAAATAGAAAGTTGTTCTGTGTTCCAACGTTGATTTTAAAAGAAAAGCGACAAGCCATAAACTTCATATCATGTCCAGTGTAGCCACAGTGTTCAGCTATGTTTGATGTTACATTCCTAAACGATTCACCCGGGCCCAGGTTTTACGTCGTAGCTGTCATGTTACCGATTCCACGACATAAATACCGACAGGAACATCTGCTAGAGAATGTCGTCTCACATACTCTGTGTCTTTCCGTTTCTTAATTCCCCTCCAGCGATAGCACACACACTCCTCGCAAGACGTCCTATATATAAGTCTCGATAAGAGGGAAGTATGTTAGACATCCACTTTCGTTTACTTGCTAATCAGAGTTGTTGGGGTTGGGTTGAAGGGCCGGTTTTGTGTTGGACACGCACTTTTGAATGCTACACAGTTTGTGTTGGTCTGGACTAAAGCAATTATTTGTATTCTTAGAGTTTTATATGTTCAGGGAAAAAACTGGACATGCGTTTTTGGTTTCATGTCATTGACCTTAAAACCGGCGGAAAGTTTGGACGCTTAAAATACCATTATTCCTGGGTCCTTATAATGACATAAAAGATTTTAAAGCTGACGTCCCATGGCCCGGCCGGGCTGTTTGCGGAAACAGAAAATAGAAATGTATATACGTACAAATATGACCGTTACACAAATAATGCTCACGACTATTTTCTTTACGTCTTTTCTAGTTTGGTGCTTTTCTTTCCCGAAAGCTGCCCGGCCGGGCCCCAGTTTGGAAATGTGACGTAGGCCTAATATAGGAGTATTAGGAGGCTGTATTAAGCAATGTTTTTGTGAATAGATTCCCTACCATATTTGCCCGTAGCTCAGCTATCAAATGGTCCAGCCTCGTGCCGTCTTGCGGACAGGGGTCCCCCGCGGAAGGCGTGTCGGTCCCGTCGGCGGTCCCACGGCCTTGCCTCCGCGCGCCTTCAGCTGTCGACTTGGCGCGGGAGAACAGCCCCCGACAGGCGTCCCCCAACCCGAACATGTCACTCACGTCTGCCATCTTCCACAGGCATTCACAGAAGTCCTGACAACATGGCCGCTTGGATGCCTCACCTCTCGTACTAGACATGACACCGCCAGAACCGGTCTTGTTCATGATGATCCCATAATAATGTTGACTTTCTGTCGCCGCGCCGACCCAGTCTTTACAATGCGCCTGATATGAATGACTGTACTCACATCTGCCGTACCATTGCTGGACTACACCACTGCTGTGCATAGGGGTGTTGACGACTAATACCATATAAAGAATTTCTTTTTCCTGGCCTACTATCTTAGAAAATTAGCGCTTGCCAAAACGTACATATCATTCGGCAAAGAATTACTATGTTTTTTATAAAAAGGAGTCCTGAATAAGTGTGATAAATCTAGTGATATTTTTATATTTTTCCGCCCCTGTGAATTTTTGTATTTTCCCTGAACATGTAATTTTCATGGTCGAACGGAATTTGGCTGCCCAGTAATTGTTCTGACTAACTCCTCGAATAACGCACATTGTTAGGCTGGCTTCCCTCGGAGTCTGATCTCAGTATTTGTATGTTTTGTCATTGTCAGAAAAGGCATTGTGTCCCGGTCCCACAGTAATACAAATGGAGAGGGTCTGGCTGTAATGCAAAATTGAGTGTGCGTTGGTGGAGGTCTCCGCGCTAAAATAAGTCATTAAATGTACATAAATTGCATACGAATCATAGCCAGTTGAAATTTGAACTCGTATCCATTATAGGCAGGTCTTTATGGGATATTATCGTTACATTCCTATATATTTAACAAAACAATTGGAAGAAATCTAGATCTTGATAATATATGTTCATCACAAATCAAAATGCAATGAGCATACCAAGAAATCTGTTTTAATGTTATATGTATAAGATCGACGAAAATCATAGAATTTCAGCTTTAACTTTTACCAAGGCTTTACGCACAGTCAATGTAAACTTTTACCTTGGAGTTTTTATCATTATTGCCTTTACATTATCTTAAAGCCATAAAAGCTGTACAGTTGAAGATAACTCCTCCCATTAGAAAACTTGTATTCACTATCCACTCCATAGACTATACGGCTGTATGTGACATGCTTGATAGTTTTGTCATTGCCACAGAGGCACTTGTTTCCCGTGTGATCTGCAACCAGACCTCACAAGAGGTCATTGTATGGTCACCCCCTGCCCTCCATCCACAAAATCTATCATAATCCATCATAATGATTTCTGGGGACTTAAATACGTCATACGAAATGGTTGCTAGTCCAGTTAGAAGAGATACAGTACAGTACAGTACAGTGTGACAGGCATGTCTATCCACATTCCCTATTTCACACGTCCCAACAACACAAATACAGGGTGTTTAGTCTACTCAATCCGCGCTTTGTTGTTGGTGTCGACTTCTACTTTGACTCAAACAGAGAAGCAAACAAACCTCAAGCCCCTCTGAATAGACCACATTTCTTGTATCCAAGGCTCAAGGGCGAGGCAAAGAGGGATATTGGATATAGAGGCATCACTCAAACGTGCAAAAAAACGCGCAAAAGGATCGAACAAGAACAAGCGAGAGTTGCCGTTCCTTTGAGCTTAGCTTATTTAGCGACGGTCAACTCTAGTTAGCTCGTTTGCTGATGTAGCGTACACTGGAGAATTAGAAGCCAATACCATGTACTTGTTTCTCGGCATGTTGCCGTAAGATTACATAGTTCTTTATTGTTGACACAAAAGTCACATGACATTCCACAGCGACCTCAATTTCACGGCTTGTTTTGTGTTCTGAGCCACGGTCAACGACTCGTTTCCGACCAACCAGAAACAAGAATGACATGGCCTGCTAGCTCTGTTTTCATTCTGCCCTCTTTAGTTCTTCCTCCTTTTGTCTTTCTTGCCTACTTTCAGGTGTAGTCACTCGTAGAAAGAATGAAAAAAGCTTCCCAACATTTCAAAATTGAGTATGATGTACAGCGTTTATTTTTCACTTCGTTAGCTCCATATGGCTACAAATTCATATTCATACGTCATGTTTATTTTTCTACCATTTTGCTCATCGATGCGTATGTTTACAGTCCTGTCTGGAAATGCTGTGAACTTATGCTGGCATTTTGTTTCTTATCTATATGTTGCTGCGTAATTCTTGTATTGTCCATGGTGTGATGAAGTAAAATAACTGTATAATGCCAAACGAGAATGGTAACCAATAAATACACCTATTTATCCTATACTAGTATATACACTTATCTTTCATTAACAAGGTGAGGAAAAACAATATTTTTAAAGGAACCGTTCAAGCGTAGGAGTCTGCTTTATGTTGAATCAACTTAGCTTTTTCATCCGGGTTGTACATATTAAATGCATTCATATCAATCATTTCTCTGTTTACTCTATGTCAACATGATGCGAAATAGAACATACAATATTAAGCCTTGATACAAAATCTAATATCCACCTCCGTGATTGCACACCTTGAATGCCCTAAAATCTTATAAAGATTATAATACAGCAAGGAGCTTTTATGTATGATAAAAGCTCCTTGAATACAGTCAGTCCTTCTCGTTTCTCTGTTTCAATAACGTGTGTGTTGATGCAAGGAAGTTGCCTTGGTTGATGTATTCTTGTTTTTAATATCTACTCCTTGTCCACTTTACATATCACTTCGTTATCTGTGAATGTTACTGCAGTTTCCACCGTGTAACGTCGGCCCTTGTCGTCTTCCTCCTTAAGGAGTGGTTGGTACACGCCCTTGCCGTCGGGTCCTCCCCGACGTTTTGCCGACAGCCTCCGAGCAATCCCGAAGGCGACCAGGACGGACACGACACACCCCATGAAGGCTCCGACTCCCATCGCGAAGATTTCGAAGCTGGTGAGTTGAGATGAATCTTCTGGCACACCTAAAATAGCAAAAACAGCAGTTGACTTTAATGTATCCAGGAAAAGAAATGAAGAGAAACGAAGATTAGGCATGGTAAAAAGAAATTCACGAAGGAACGAACAAAGGAAAAGGAAGGAAGAAACGAACGAACGTATAAAGGAACATTAAAGAAGAAAGAGGAAAGGAAGGAACGAGTGAACAAAGGAAAAGGAAGGAAGAGGAAAGGAAAGAGGTGTGAAGTAAAGAAGGACGTAAGAGGGAAGGAATGAACGAAGGAAGGAAAAAAGAAGGAAGAGGGAAGGAACGAAGGTAGGAAGGAAAGAAAAAGGAAAGGGGAAGAAAAGAAGTTAGGAAGGAAGGAAGGAATGAGAGAAAGGAACGAACGAACGATCAAAGAAAAATGAAGGAAGAGGGAAGGGTAGGAGGAAGGAATGAAGGAAAAATGGAAGGAATGAGAGAATGAAGCAAGGAAGCAATCAAACTTACTTTCAGGCAGTGCGTCAAAAGCGTAACCGATGTCTTGTGAGAACTGGAAGACGTCAGCGTTGCGCACCACGGGGAAGAACGGAACCATGGTGTTGTTCAGGTTGTGACCGATAGGGGCGCCCTCCTCCGGATAGTTGACCAATGACGACGTGTTTTGCAGAAGAAGCCATGCATCAAAGATGGCGTCACTGGAACAGAATCATTTACTAGTATCATTTTTCTTAAATCAAATCACGGCATAGTTTATCGCAAAGTATAGCTTTAACCACTGGTATTCCACCTACAGTTGATTAGTGATCTTAGGTTTAAGCCAATACATTGATATAATGATTCGAATCTCATTTCAGATTTTAAACATGAATTGTACCTGTAAGAATGCAGTAGGGCGAAGATGGGGTCGTTAGCTGACGCATGCGTGATGGAGGCCGTGCCGTTGAGAAACAGGTGCGCCAGGTTGTGCAGACTGCGGATGCTCGGGTCGTACTCTCCGTCGGGATGGTCGAACCCTTCCAAGGTGTTCCGGAAACTCCGCTCGGCAGTTTCCGTCCAGTTCGCGTTGTCGTACAGAGGGAGGTCGAGACAGCGTCCTGAACAGCCAAAGAAGGTAATTCCTGAATAATATGTATCCCATATGCAAGGGTGTGCGATATATGACGACATTTGAACAAGCGAAAGTCGTTGTTAACTCCAAGAACAGTGTGGTCGGAGTGACTCTTGTTTGGTATCTCCAGCTTGTAATCCCCTTTCTGGCCCTCCAATATACAGAAGGCTACAAGCAAAAGACACCCTATAAGATTTACAACGGATATCAACAGTCATAACAACAAGCGTAAAGCATGGAGCCAAACACTGCATCTGCTTGGAGAATGGATTCCTCAAGTGAACTATGATGGGACCCTACATCTGTTTGGAGATTAGACCTACCGACATCTCTTCCCCTGGGGAGGACCCTGACGGCCGGACGGTCCACGTTCCCGCCGGGGTTCCGGAAGATCGGCCCCTCGTCCGTCCCGTTACACAGCGTCACCAGCCGGTTGTAGTCGTCCAGACTCATACAGACGGACTGCCAGCGGGAGAAGGGCGAGCCGGGACTCAGGGCGGTCGGGTTCAGGGGGTGGCGGGCTCCCATCATGTCGTCTGTGCACACGTCGCACTCCGAACCTAGGAAGCAAACCCAAAATTGTCGTTAGATGGTCTCCTCAGTACAGTGGTCAAACGTAAGGCTAATCTCTGATCCTTGTAGTTTTCTGTCTAACTAAACGATTGCTTGGGAGACTTTCAGAAAGGTAATAACTAATACTAGAGTTCAACGAACCCATCTCTTCGCCAAATAATCATGCCTTTATTCAAGACTTTAAGGTCTTATTCATGTATTACTAAATCATGCCTTTATTTAAGACTTTAAGGTCTTATTCATGTATTGCTACGGCCGCGTGGCGCGTTGGTACACCCGATCCCTCGATCTCGGAAGTTAAGCAACGCGACGGTCCGGACAGTGCTTGGATGGGAGACCAACCAAGGACGTCCGGATTGCTGTAGCCTCACGAAGCTTTCCACGAAATCGTCTTCCGGGAGGGACGTAAAACGGGGGTCCCGTGCTCGAGGAGGTGCCTCGACCACGTTAATCAGCCTCATTACTCATAATGGGTACCTACTGGCTGGCAAAATACACCTGGTGATTATTACTAAATAGTACCTACCCCCAAACCCCACAAATGCTACCAAAACAAGACCTGATTGTACAAGATGACCTGATAGCACCCCTGGTCAATCAGAATTTCAAGCTTTTCAGTGTCCAGCTCACGGCTTGTCAGTGTTTCCTCCAGCAAAAACATCTGTCAAACAGATGTGTCCATAGATATAGGTCAAGTGAGATACATGTATATACAAAACAGTTTATTTCTGTTAATTGGCCACTGATTACAATTAAATGCATCTTTCCATTTAGATTATTATTTTAAGTACTCATTCTATCTACATACCAAAAAATCCTGATGATCCGTCAACACGTTCTCGAGTTATTCTCGTTCAAAGTTTGAAAGGAAATCGGTGCCTGCAGTTCCCAAAAAGCCGCTAGGGGGTCCAAACTCACAGCACTTACTCTCTGCCCCAAGGGCTATCTACCACTCAAAAATCATGACCACAGCATATCCAAAACACGAAGTGTCAAAAATAAAAGTTTTGCTGCAGTACCTTAGGCAGTCACTAGGGGGCCCATTATCGAACTTGACCTTCGTTTTCTTGACCCCCACCCACCTACCAAATATCATCAGGATCCATTCAAGGGTTCTCGAGTTATCTTGCTTACAGACAAACGCACTTACATACAAATCCCGCTACAGCGCCGTAGGTAAGAGCCAGGTAAACCATTTTCGCACTTGACCTTCCTCTCCAAAACCGCTACACACCTACCAAGTTTCTTGAAAATCGCCCAGCTAGATTTTGACTTATGCTGCCCAAAACAAACTGCAAAAAACATACCAAGCTCGCTGCAGTACCGTAGGAAAACGCCAGGTAAACCGTTTTCGAACTTGGCATTCCTTTCGACAACCGCTACACACCTACCAAAAATCACAAAGTTCCATCCACAATTTCTCGAGTTATATGCTGTTGACCTACATACAGACCCAAGTCGACAAAAACATACTCTATCGCCATTGGCGAAGAGAATGAGGATAGATACATTCACGCACCTCCTACCGCCCAGTCCCAGTAGTGCAGCGCGAAGGTCTCATCTCCCAGCATCTTCTGTATCTCCCGCTCCAGCCACAACAGGTGCATCCGGTGCCAGGTGTTGTAGGCCGGACCTGTCAGGAGAGAACAGGTTCCAACTGGTTTGAACAAGGTTCCCACAATTTTCCGACGCTGGCTTCTTTTCTTACAGTTGCCGTCAGTTTTTGAGAAAGACAAGTAAATAACACTCCCTTCATATTCCATCTTCAGTTGTAGATATAAAACAAAATATGAAGTTAACATGAGAAGAGAATGCCTATGTCAAAATTATACATGTACAAATACGAACAAAATTGTGATGTATCGGTACCTTCGTGTGCGAAGTCTATAGCCTTAAACGGCTGACCGGGTCCCAGGAGTGTGTCCCTCACGGCGTAGTAGTGCATCCACACAAACAGGTTATAGATCGTCACGTTGCCCTAAAATATAGAAGAGAGTGTGAATGATACAAGCATGAAATAGTGCCGACTTTCTTTACTAAGTTTAAATGGATAGTGTCCCACGAGTCCTTTACTCTTTACATTTCCAACAAGAGTCCGTATGGCACAAACCTCCGTGCAATGATTGAGGTGTGTCGTGCGGGCTAGGGTTTTGCCAAAACTTTTGGTACCCTCTTTTACCTAGGAATGACAATTTCTTTAAAACATGTTTCCATTTAAGTCTAGGTAGTTGTTTATTACATAACACCAGGCAGTAATAAATACAGTGACCTAACCTCTGCTTGGAGAGTAGCTAATTAATGTCAGGCAGTGAGATCTTGTGTCGTGTTATACTACCATTTGGCCACCAACATGTACAGGTATACTATCATTTTAATGACCTGTGCCACACTACTTCTAAGATGGGGGCGTCAGTCTATAATTCTGCATTTATACCTGGAAATATGGCCACGGTATCCAAAATCGCCATGCATCGTCGGAATCTCAGTAAATAACGACATGTCAACTTTCAAACAAACACAGATAGAAACAATTACATGTACTTCCTTCACGGAGCTAAAAGAGGTCAAGTTATAGACAAACTATGACGGGTTGTAGGAAGTTCGTCAAAAAGAAACGTCAGCAGAAAATTCTAAACCACAAAATGTACGGAATGGTGACACGAAACAGAAAGTCCTAGAATGTAAAAATTGTGTGTATAGACTTTTAAGACTCATAATATTAGGACTTTAAATGATGTAAACTAAATTTCTGTTAAATACTTTGTCTGACCCTTCCGCTTGCCAATTCCCTCATGTGCGCAATAAAAGTGTCTGCAGGTCGGTATGAGCTTTCATGAACAAAGGTTCAAACAAACAAATTCTTTTTCACACATCCTTAAAATAGTGTCTGTCCCCATCTTCTGTTCTTGTTTTGTTACTGTATGTAGGCCGCACTCGTGACAGCAATTATCTTCCTTAATTGACATCACAAGACAATCATGCCCCGCCCCAGGCAATTGTGTCTTCCCCGCGTCCGAGTTAAGAGAGTTTCAACCTTTCATCCGTTATACGGTCAAATTTGTCTTAGGATATAAAACAATGATTTAGACACACTATAGTGAAATATCAATAAGAATGTTTAGTATTGAAATCTAAAGCCCCGGTCACAAAGCGCGTACGATTCCTTGCGATGGACTATTCCGCATATCGTACGATGAGCGCAGTACATCGCAACAAAATCGTAAGCATTTCAAGCCATCGCAACGCATCGGATGGTGTTCAAAATTTTTCCAGCGTCGCACGATTTTTCACTTGTGTCTCTTCTGTATAGCCGTCTGACCGCTTTTGTGCTTCTTTAACCAACAAACATTTGGACGTAGCTGTTAAATACCTTCCTATAATATCTTTAACTGTAAAAATAAATTAAAAAAAGACCATGACAACAATATTACAAGCAAAAGTTCAAATCAAGCGTGAGTACTGGTATGGTTATCTCGGCCTGCTTGCCGGCTCTACGTGTCAGGCTCTTTCGAAGATCGTATCATGATATGCTATCAACAAAAAGATGCCATCATACAAAAATCAAATGATAAGCATTATATCATATATATTTCCGACTCATAGAGCCTGCCTTTATGTTCGAGTTGTCCCCATGGTTATTACGATTATGGTAAACTGACCCAAGAGTGCCAAGACCGACGAGAGCTGAGATTTGATCTAATTATCAACTCACGTGCATGAAGCGATCAAACTATTGTCTGCATCACCTGTGCGTGACGCGCTGTTCTCTGGTTGCGACTGTGGCAGTTGCGACTGATATATTTCCCCTTTTCGTCAATATCGACAATATCAGGTAAAACTGAAACCATCACAACATACTAAAAAATCATAAATCTATAACCTCATCAGTAGACAAAAATTGCCGTAATGAACTCTGCTATGGGGGCAAATAAAACCTTACGACGATAGCGAAATTTTGAACATGTTCAAAATCCATTTCAGCTCTATTTTTCGCCATACGACGCTCCCCGATTTACTATGATTCACTGCGATTGACACAGGCACGCTCTTATGACCTCATCGTACGATCCACTACGCGCTTTGTGACCACCGCTTTATATACTTAAACCATTGCTTCCGATTTTCTTCCGACTTACGTCGCACTGCGATTATCCTGCGCATCGGAAGGAATCGCAAGGAATCGTACGCGCTTTGTGACCGGGGCTTAAGTTATCGGGGCCCTGCCCTGTTTTACATTTTGGTTATACATTGTACAAAAGTTGCAATTGTCACATACTTATACGCATCTCGAAAACTGTGTGTGGTTTCTTGCACTCAATGATCTTATTTGTTGCTCGGTGGTTAGTTCACGCATATTTCATTTGCTACAAACTCTTGGATAGAAATTGGAGGCCGGACAGCACATGATACTAGTATCACATGGTTATAAGGCAGAAAATATTCCTCACCACTTGCGGCTCCGTGCCGTTTGGTCCCAGCAAACCAAGCCAGTGTTCCTTACAGATGATGTAGTCAGGATGGACGGTTCTCTTGGCCTGGTCCAAGGCGTCCACGAACCGCCGTCTTTCCTCCACCGTACAGTTCTTAATGTTCTTCCGTAAGACTGGCGGGGCCGGCTGGTCACAGCTCTCTCCCGCCCAGCCGTACCGACACTCGCCGCAGTTGTAGCCCCAGAAGTTGCCCTCACACACACAGGTCCGGTTGAAGAACTTGTTGGGCCATCGTTCTCGGTCGTCCACGTTGGTGAAGGGATATTCGGGGTTGTGGGGGATGTCGGGGACGGTCAGGTCCTGACAGGAGCCCCGGCTGGCGGTCTGTCCGCACACGCCGAGGTTCTGGCCGTCCGGAGAGATCAACTCCGGGCAGCACTCTTTGGACAGGATCCCGTCTACAGTCATACAAGCACGCGGGAACTGCCCGAAGACTGCGGGGGAAGACTGAAGAACGGCCACCAAAGTCATTATCGACACGACTAAAGTACACATTGTCAGTTTAGATTTACGCACACGATGTCAGATTAAAACCTTCTGCCCAAATGATGTTTTATAGCCCAGGATCGGAGGAGATGCGACCTCCTGTGGAGTACAGGTGTTCTGAGTGACCGGATGGTCCGACGAGGGGTCATCATATGGGACACACCCCCGACTCACCTGCCAGTGGACAAATCACTGAGCAGGACATTGTATCTGTATCTGCATAGACCGGCATGGCCGGTATGACCGCCATATAGCGTAGCCGTAACACTACAAGGGCGCCACAGCAACTGGTTATGTATTACATAGAACGACTTGCCACACCTACCAAAGAACACGTTCTTACCTGAGTATGTATCCAGGTGACGTCACATAAAAACGAAGCAAGAGAAATGTTCAGGACAGTATTTTAAAGTCTCGATGAACGCCAGGCAATGTTCGATCATTCAAGTTTGCAGAAAGCCAACTTGAATTTCAGTTTGAGGCAATAAAAATCTGCAGTTTTTGTATATTTAATGACATACATTATACATTATTAATTTTAGAAAAGGTGGGGCTTTTCGTCTCCCTCTGCTTCCAAAAAAGAAGTCAAACCCAACCTGTTTAGAAATAGCCAACACTAGTATTAGAGTAGAATATTGTTCATGACTGTCCATTGTCACTATGTGTATACCATGTACTTGCCATTAGCCCTCGGGCACGAACTTGCAAATAAACTTCTGATATTATGTCCTAAGTGTAGTGTAATGTTTGTGACCTCACGGCGGGGTCACATCATTGTGTGTTAAGACAAGACAAGAAACACACAAAGAGGGACTCACAATGTGCAGTCATCCAGGCAAGACACACATCCCGTGACTCTCCTGTGACTGGATGAACAGTGCCAAAAACACAAGGTCACTAGCTGCAGTATTTACGCAAACACTTTTGTGTTCACTCAAACACTTTTTCTCAAAAAGCACAATGAGTTTAGTATGCCCACGAGACTTCATTCTTTGTAGATAGAAAGACATTTTAACGGTTCAAGCAACGTTTAATTTTCCTGACATGTAAAGTAATAATTCTCCAACAGCGCTAAACATATTGTCACTTTGCTCTCCATGTCAGCAGATAGCAAAGACAATGTATATAAGTACGCAATTATGCAAAAAATTCAAGATTTGTCTTACGATAACTGCAAATACGCCTCTGGCGTCGGAAATCTAAATATGCCATAGATAGAAAGTAGATTGTAGAAAAGAAATTTACCACGCCCTTTTCGAGTGTCTTTACTTGTCTTAGTACACAGTATCTCGGCACGTGTTTCGTATATAATGTAACATCCTGAGAAATGTTGTCTACAGAAGATTCGCAAGACAAGACAAGACAGGACAAGACAATACAGAGGTTATATTTTGGAATGTGATGCTGTTTGTCACAGGGTGTACTTAAATCACGGTAGGGTGCATCTTTCAGCCTAGGGCAATATCACATGACAGTCATGTGATAATTCGGCCGTGTAATTATGATATCATAGCCTTATAATTATGTAACCACACAGTGTCATGTAAAGAGATTTACATGGTCATTTTCTCCACAGGATTGTCAGTTCCCCGCCTTTCGTTCATGTTAGAAAGTGACAAAATTTATTTTCTTTGTGATACTAGTATATGTATACCTCAAGACGTTTCGTCCTGAACAGGCAATGATATCTAAAGACTTCTTCGTAAAATCTTCTTCTTGATTGTACATCTTTGAAAATCATGGATCAACGTTGGCTCAGTATGTTTATCACGTGGTACCGATAACCTGTATGAACCCAAAGTGTTTGCTTTACTGCGGTTGGGTGGTTCCGAAGACCCGGATGAGGGGACAGACAACGCGTAGTCGATCGTGAACTAAACCAGTTCACAGACACCAGAGGAGAATTCTAACTTTCCAGAGAGGAGGCATCCGTGAGCATTGTGAAATGTTGATGTTGTATGTATCAGCGGTAGTATTTGCAGCTATTTCGTCTGTGTCTGGGCAGTTCCCGCGTGCCTGTATGACTGTAGACGGGATCCTGTCCAAAGAGTGCTGCCCGGAGTTGGTCTCTCCGGACGGTCAGAACCTCGGCGTGTGCGGACAGACCGCCAGCCGGGGCTCCTGTCAGGACCTGACCGTCCCCGACATCCCCCACAACCCCGAATATCCCTTCACCAACGTGGACGACCGAGAACGATGGCCCAACAAGTTCTTCAACCGGACCTGTGTGTGTGAGGGCAACTTCTGGGGCTACAACTGCGGCGAGTGTCGGTACGGCTGGGCGGGAGAGAGCTGTGACCAGCCGGCCCCGCCAGTCTTACGGAAGAACATTAAGAACTGTACGGTGGAGGAAAGACGGCGGTTCGTGGACGCCTTGGACCAGGCCAAGAGAACCGTCCATCCTGACTACATCATCTGTAAGGAACACTGGCTCGGTTTGCTGGGACCAAACGGCACGGAGCCGCAAGTGGTGAGGAATATTTTCTGCCTTATTGTCATATCATGTGCTGGCCGGACTCCAAGAGTTTAACAAAGAGAGAGAAAACGCAGCTTCGACGACAAAAATATCAGGTTTTGCATTTTGTATAGGAGAGTGGGGACTCGCAGCTATCTTTTGATTACACGTATTAGTGTTAAATGGGGATTAAGGAATCCACGCCTAGGGGCATAAACATTCCATAGAGATTCTTTCGGTACAGCCATTCGGAATAAGGCAATTAATTTGTTGATTTCCCCGGGGAAAACAACATGCAATTTGGTAAACTTAACCTAACTTTTTCTAGTCAAGTTAAGTCAAAGTTTATGGCACAACAATTTAACGGATACAATGTAAGGCAAAGTAAAGCATAAAGTAAAGACAACTGGCTTCACATTAATGTAACACTGTAACAATAAATGTAGATTCTACGCTCTGCATTATTGAAAGAAAACACAACATACAAAGTGAGACGAAGAATGCATTATGATGCGTCAGACGACATCTAGTGCATACTAGTGCACTCAGCTTCTATATTCTTTCCATACACTATTGGAACGTGACATAGTGACTTTAAATCTCGTGCATGTTTACGTTCTTGAGTCCTTAACAGGTTCCTTTTCTGCTTGGATGCATACACGTATTGGCCTAGGTATACAGAAACAGTGTCGGGACGTGTCTTGAGTACATATACATATGGAGTAACTCTCTTCTTGTCTTGGGTAATGGCGGGCCCCCATCATATCGTCTACCCAAAACTGTTGTTAGAAGGTCGACGTCAAGGTGGCGCTTATCTCTGAGTTTTTAGACTACGTTAATGATGACATTGTTCTTCTTTTTTTTTTCAGGCGAACGTGACGATCTATAACCTGTTTGTGTGGATGCACTACTACGCCGTGAGGGACACACTCCTGGGACCCGGTCAGCCGTTTAAGGCTATAGACTTCGCACATGAAGGTACCAATAGATCTAGATTTTGTCCTATATAACCTCCTTGGAATTCGTATGTCTACATTCTTAAGTTCTTAACACTCTAAGACATATAGGCGTTTTAAAGGCATTGCTTCTCATGTTAACTTCATATCTTGTTTTATATCTTGATATATTTTAAATAAATGAATATCTACAACTGAAGACAAAATGTGAAGGGAGAGTTTTCGTTACTTCTCTTTCTCGATCACTGACGGCAACTGTAAGGAAAGGAGCCAGGGTCGGAAAATTGTCGGAACCTTGTTCAAACCAGTTGGAACCTGTTTTCTCCTGACAGGTCCGGCCTACAACACCTGGCACCGGATGCACCTGTTGTGGCTGGAGCGGGAGATGCAGAAGATGTTGGGAGATGAGACCTTCGCGCTGCACTACTGGGACTGGGCGGTAGGAGGTGCGTGAATGTGTCTATCCTCATACCTTTTCGAAAGACTCCCAAACAATCGTTTAGTTAGACAGAAAACTAGAAGGATCAGAGATAAGCGTCACCTTGACCATCTAACGACAATTTTGGGTTTGTGTCCTAGGTACGGAGTGTGACGTGTGCACAGACGACATGATGGGAGCCCGCCACCCCCTGAACCCGACCGCCCTGAGTCCCGGCTCGCCCTTCTCCCGCTGGCAGTCCGTCTGTATGAGTCTGGACGACTACAACCGGCTGGTGACGCTGTGTAACGGGACGGACGAGGGGCCGATCTTCCGCAACCCCGGCGGGAACGTGGACCGTCCGGCCGTCAGGGTACTGCCTCGACCCGAAGACGTCGGTAAGAAAAGTTCGACTTTCATCTCACTAGAAAGTTGCTTTAATAGATAGTATCTCACAGTCTTTTCTGTTGCGTGATGTACAATCTGAAGAAATTGACACTCAAACAAAATATGAAAGTAGGGTTGAAATGAGGTTGTGAAAGTTAGATTTTTGGCAATATCTAAATCTGGATTCAAAACTTCATTTTGCAACAAAATTACATAAGTACGTGTACACCTTTAGCCAATAAGGTCACTCGGAACATCGTCCTTAATTTCTGTGAAATGCAATGCTGCACACCATTGGTTAGTGCTAGGCTGTTCTTCAAGTGCATGTTCTGACAAGAATTTGTAAACATTTTCTAGGCCGCTGCCTCGACCTTCCTGAATACGACCGCTTCAACTGGACCAGAATCGCCGGGGGGAGTTTCAGGAACAGTCTGGAGGGGTACAGCAACCCACAGGGACAGTACCACCCCGGCATCCGCAGTCTACACAACCTCGCACACCTGTTTCTCAACGGGACTGGGGGAATCACGCACGCGTCTGCTAACGACCCCATCTTTGTGCTTCTTCACTCTTACAGGTTGGTAATATTCTCCTGACTATTTTTGGCGACACCTCGAAGGCGAAGGCGTTTTTCTATCAGCTACATACGCGCCTTTAAAAGTGAACTTGATACGGGTACAGTTAGTGATCAGAAATCCCGCAACTTCTGTTCAGCCGACATTTGAAGAACTTACCATAAATAGTTTCGAACGTGTGTCTTACTGTGTGTGTGTAGAAATCTTGTATTTTGTCGCTTTTCTGGACGTTTCTTCCCGAAACTGGAGTGATCCATCGGTTCTAATTTCCGTCTCGCAAACGGTCGTCGCCATTTGAAATCGGTCGTCGCCATTTAAATTTACATGTAATAGTGCGTTCCATCACAAAACTGTGATGTTTCGCGGCATAGTGGCTAGGGTGTTAGGAATAGGTTTTTTTTACCCGTGTTCAAACCCGAGCTAGAGCGCTTTCCTTTCTCACTCTTTTTTTTTTCTCACTCGATTTTTCACCAACTGTAGACATGTCTTACCACTTTGATTGATACATTGATTTTACTTTTTTTGCCCCTCAACCCCCCCCCCCCCCCCCCCCAAACACACACACACAACAGTGCTTGATACTACTAGTAGTATGTTGGGATCATAGGCGGTAGACCAAGGAATTGTCTTGTCCTGCAGTCGGTTTCAACAAGGCAATAGAGAAGTTATTCGCGAGAAGTTATTCACAGTGCCGCGAGGAGTAATTCACACTTTCACAGGCTCACAGTATAAATGTTTTTAATGGGCCTTTGGTGAAACCGACTGGGCTGTGGGCAGACTACTCGCCTACTGGCATACATTCAGTGCCTGATATGTTCGGATCATATGCGGTAGATCAAGGAATTGTCTTGTCCTGCAGTCGGTTTCAACAAAGCTTATAAAGGCAATAGTCTTTCAGAAGACCAATTCATGTATCAGCGAGAAGTTATTCACAGTGCCGTGAGAAGTAATTTACTCTTTCACAGGCTCGCAGTATATAAGTGTTTTTAATGGGCCTTTGTTGAAACCGACTGGGCCTTGGACAGACTACTCGCCTCCCTGCATACATCCCTTTCCACGAATCGCCCGGGACACGTACACGCGCATCGGCGACCAATTATGTCAAATAACGAATGACCGAGAGGTCAGTCCAAAGTGACCAATATAAATTTGATTCATAACAATTACCTCACCCCGCCAAATTGTAATTGGCCAATTAATGGTTATCAAGTCTAATTTGTGTCTTTTCTACAGCGACGCAATCTTTGATGCCTGGTTACGCCTGCAAAACAGCTCGTCGCTGACCGGATACCCGGAGGAGGGCGCCCCTATCGGCCACAACCTGAACAACACCATGGTGCCCTTCATGCCTGTGATTCGCAACGCTGATGTCTTCCAACTGTCTGAAGACTTGGGATATGCCTACGACGTCTTACCTCGAAGTAAGTACCTTTTCTTTATTAGTTTACATCTTTCATTCTCTTTCTTTCCTTCTTTCTTTCTTTCCTTCGTTCTTTTATCTTCTTTCGTTCTTTTCTTTCCCTCTTTCGTCCTTCAGGAGAGCATAGTGATCATTATTAATAGTTCACATAATAGTAATCATAAAATGTGTCTACTTTTTGAAAACAATACATGTACTTTTCTTTTCCTTTCGTTCTTTCTGCCCTGTTGAACTTCCTCTTTGTTGTACCACTCTTTTATCTCAATAGGATCTAAGATGCAATGCAGCCCAGATATACTCGTGAAAATTCTAACAATATTGTTGCTTTTGTTTTCCTTTTTTCCCTGAAGGAATCCCGTCCAATCAGCCTTTGTCTGGCATCGAGATCTTCGGCGTTACAGTCGGGGCAGTCTTCCTCGTGGTGGTGTTGGTGTCGGTAGTTTCCGTAATCGTTCGGGTGTTGTCGTGTCGGCGTCGGCAGGGCCGAGACGGGCGGGGCGTGTACGAGCCGCTTGTCGGTGACGGTGGGAGGACGGGCCGACAGTACACCGGGGACGGGCCTGTGGTGTACACGGACGAGCAGGTCAAATACGAGGGGAACTGAAACGTTTGTTTATTTGTTTTGCATACGCGGTAAATCACCTTATGAATGAAGACCTTTATAATGGCACATTTTTGCCACACAGGGCTAAGTACAGGTCGCGCAAGACATGTTGAAAAGATACAGTTAACAGATACAAAATGAGACTATTGCTGGATAAATTCAACTTCTCCTCGCCTTTCTGTTTTAGTGGAGATAAAAGAACAAATATGGCTAAAACACTAAGTTTGTACTTGACACTACAAGCTGCATATCCGGACAGGTTTATCTGATCTACTCACACCAGGAAGGACTCTTACACAGAACTTTAATCAAGCTATGATACCATTATGTTGAATTTGTACGTCTCTAATTTATCATTAGACGTGTCTCTTGTCCCAAGACAATGCTGTATGTGTTAATACGTTTAATCAGCGCTTTACAACAAAAATCCTAACTGCCGCATGCCAGTGTTTAGAAGATGCCTGCTGCTTTCCCTGAGTATAACTAAAATTTATTATACGTTATTTGTTCTGATACAGAATGTTTATTCTAAACGTTCCAGAGAAGCATGGCTACTTATCGTATTAAGTTATGGTCGTCTTGTTATGTGTTTGTTAGATATGTTCTGTGTAGTTATGAATGATGGTATTTCATAAACGTAGTAAGTTGATTAAGTATATCATTTCCATAAACTGGAAAACGTTTTCACATGTTTTGCAGCACTGAATGTTTATCAGAGGGTAAACGTTGGATGTATGCAAATAGAGATTGGTAATTTGTGTCTATTATAAAAGTTTTCTACTATGAAATGTATTACATTGGATCTTTATGCATGCAGTTTATAATATAAAGAGGGAATGAAATACTGACTGACTGTTAATATGTTGTTCATGTCTCAAGGAAGTATTTGTATTTTGGTTATTGCATGTGTCTAGCCGAGAACATTCCGTCATAAGAATAATAAACGAAACAAGCTATTCATATTCGACTTCTTTTCTTCTGTCTAAAAAGGTCACGTAACTGTTACATGTATTTGAAAGGCTGACGTCACAGTTGTGTTGCGCAGTAGAAGGCACAAAATGGGAATTTGGGTGTGACTTAAAATCCTATAAAATCTTCTTTTTCCTTGAAACTTTTGGCCCGACTTGGCGACTTTTTGGGATAGAGGTAACAGGTAAGGTCTTATACAGCCCTGAATGCAAGCGATGTTCTTTGGTAAACGGGTCCAGATGTTAAGTCAGTACCTGTATCTTTCACGTATACGCATGTTCCTATATCATCTTGTGGTCTGATGATCAGATGTTTATTGTACAAGCGGATGGATGAACGGTTAGGCAAAAGATAAAAAGTTGTGACTGGAAATCGGTCTCCAAGGTCTCCAAGCAGATGTTGGGGTGTAAGAGCATAAGGTTTTCGGTATGGCGGATGTGCCTCTCTGATAGTCCCTGGCTGCAAATAAACAGACGAACAGCTGATGAAATGTCCATAATATGAAGAACATTCAAGCGGACGCCAACAGATATCATTAAGATACTCATTACGTACAATACGTGATGTGTACATGAATGTAGGTGGCGCTTCGACGGACGGCCACGGCGTTACAAGGGCTCCTCGCACAACGCCTAAAAATCAATCCATCTCATGTCAATCTGTGTTAGAAAAAATCCATAGATACGTGAATGTGTCTGGATATGTCTGAGAAAGTATTCACCGGCTTCAAACCTAATGTCTCGTTTATTTTCCCATTTACAAATCGGGACTACAAACCCTATGAGAGCCCAAGCTGCAGTACCGCTCCCGGTCGCGTCCTGGAAAGTGGCTAAGACGACCGTCAAATTGCCAAATTTTGGTCTTTTCGGGAATGGGGAAATTGTGAAAGGCTCGCAAAGGGGTTAGAATTTCTACGGTTTATTTCACCTTATTTTCTGAAAGTGACCGTCTAAAACCAAGAACAACAATATTGAAGACATTTGACAAACAAAACAACTGCATGTTGGGTCACAAATGATATGTTTTCCTCACATTTTGTCAATAGAAGTGGTTGAGTGTCCTGGACTTCCGGAAGGCCACCACATCCCAATTTCTAACCTGTTCCGTGACACAAGAAGACGTTGAACAAATGCAACGGTTTGGGGTTTTGTTGGTTTGTCTTTCAATATATTAAACTTTCCTTTCCAAATGATGTAAGTTTTGTGAGTTACTTGCATGAACGCCGGGGGAGCCGTTTGAAGGGCAGTCTGCCAGGGAGACAAGAAGTCTGTATGAGTGTAGCATTTAGATTATCAAACGGTCTTCTAAAACAATGTAGCCTACCAACGATGAACATGAACAACGATGAATAACGGATTTAGTGTTTATAAAATTATTTTCATAAACATATTTTGCTATGTCACAGAAACTGGTGATTAAGTCTGATGAAAAGTGAACACTCTGGGAAATCATCATAATTCATGAAGAAGAATTTGGCCGGCGTTCTTTACATGGATGCTAACTTTTTTCAAACAACATTAAATATATTTCATGTAAGACACTTTTATGTATGTAATGATATAATGGCCATAGGGCCATAGAATGAGCGTTCTCGTTGCGGTCCCTGTCAGGCTCGTCCTACGAATCCTTCTACCACATCACTACAACTGCTTAAGAAGAACAATAGCCAAATTTGGTATAGTTGATTGGCTGTTGTTATTGGAATGTCTAATTTTCGTTGTTCATGTAGTTTAATAAACCACAAGTACAACTCTCTGAGTCCTCTCTTATTGCAAATGCAGGATCCTGTTTACATTACTGTCTCTTACCTTAAAACCGCAATCCATTATGTCAAACTTTTGCGTCACTTTCATTCTGTGTTCCTGTTTAACAAAAGCTGCCTTAGAGTATTTTCAAATTATTCATTCCACATGTGCAAATTCAGTAGCACAGAAGGCAACTCTTGAATCATGACCGGTCCAAACTCTCACTCGCCAAAAACGACACCACGAAGTCATTGCTGTTCCAAAGAGTTAGGTTGTATCATTTCAGAAGATGATATAACAAACTATCTTCTAAACCTATTGTTCTTTCAGCCCAGAGCCCATGAAATGGCTCCTCCGGCTCTCGAGGTTATATTGTACACAACTTGCAGAAGTTTGAAAGGAGGATTTGATCTATTGATAAACAAAGAGAAACACAGTTGCATTTCTTCAAAGTCTTACCACAAAATAGAATTGAATGTAACCGTGGTAGCCCTTTTAGAGCACGACAGTTTACATATATTCTCGACCACTTTTATTGGTAGATTGTAAAAGAAACGCGTTATTTGTGATCTATTATGCCATGGTTTGTTTGTGAAATGTCTTAGATATTGCAATTTATGATTTCAAATGGTCATATTATCGAAAATAAAGTTAGATAAGCCTAAAAAGTTAAAACCCTTTACGAGCCTTTCACCATTTCCCCATTCCCGAAAAGAGGTAAATTTGGCAATTTGGCGGTCGTCTAAGCCACTTTTCAGGACGCGGCCGGCAGCGATACTGCAGTATGGGCTCTCATGGGGTCTATAGTCCCGACCTTCGTGATAGAATAATAACATGATATTAGACCTTAAGCCTGTACAAACATTCCAAAATAGGTCCAGACATCATTGCACACATCAAGAATGCCATTTACGGCACCAGTTAACATAAAATGGATCGATGTTAGGAACCGCGTGAGGAGTCCTTGTAGCACAATGTCTGCCCGTCGAAGCGCCACCTACATTCATGTATACATCATGTCTTTTGTGTAATGAGTAGTTTTAAGGATATATGTGGACATCGTTGGAATTCCCTCAAAAGCTGTAGCCTTTTACGTAACTGTGTGTTTGTTTATATGAGACGAGAGACTGCCAGAGAAGCGCTAGCGTCACTCGGAAAACATTACGATCCTTCACCCCAACATCTGCTTGGAGACTTCATCCAATTTCATTGGCCCATAGAGGCTATATGTACATGCATATAAAATATCTTATCCATCTCGTTTCGTACACAGACTTAGAAATGATGTATTGATACAACGTAAGTGCATATTTTATAAATAAGTCCAAAGAAATGGTAGTTTTACCGTCGCCTAGAAGACGGCAAAACGACTGTTCTTTCCAGTGTCATATGTACATAAACAGTGAAGTTATAGTATTGCTAGCGTTGCAGCCAATCAAAAAAACACCAGGGGTTACGAATCGCCCTCCCTTTTTGTCAATCCAGATCTCCGTACATAAATGATTGGCAAGTCTTGAAATCTGTCTTTTACCTCAACAACTTTCAAGTAATCTACTTCATCTGACTCTAAGGTACAGTCCTTTTTGATATCAACATTTGACGTATCTACTTCTGATTGGCTAGGTGGATCACGTGAACCAAGTCCGCATGTTTCCTCTTTGATATTGACATCTGACGTGTCTACGTCTGATTGGCCAGCTGGACCACGTGACCCAAGTTCACATGTTCTGTACTCCGTGACGTTGTCCACTATCTCCGGTGCCATGTTGTCACAGACTAAGGAAACCTGGTCCAGAGAGTGTCTCGACTTGCCATTGGTCGTTGGAAGCTTTAGAAATACAACATGGAAAAACAATAGTTAAAGTATATTGCTTGTTAAGTTGTGGTAAAATCAAATACATGTCTTATCGTTGCGACATGAGACATTAAAATAATCATTTTCCTAGATTTACCTGCTGAAAGCTCATCAAAAATCAAAGAGCATATCATACAGAGAAGGATGCAACGGCTTTAACGTATCTCACTTCCTACAGTCATAGTTATCTCGCTATTTGTTTTATAAAGTAAGTAATAATACCTCTTCCGTGATGAAGTCTTGCGGTTTGGGAACATACGATACCCTTCTGTACCTGTATTGAGAAAAGATACACATTGCAAGTTCCGTTTCAACCTGAATGCATGTGCTTTTTGCTAAGTCAGCCAAGAGGTGTACATTTTCCATAAAGCCAAACACATTCCTAGACCGGCTTCACCCCTCTGACAGCTTTTGACACTATCTTATGCTACCGTAGGGTCTGTTAGGAGATAACGTTTTGCGTGATTTACAGTATGCGACGTTCTGTAGCACTACTTCGTATTGAGGTCAATGATAACGTTATTTCTATTGGTTCATGTTGTTTGAATGTATCAGGAAACTTTTGCAATCACGTTATCGTAAAACTTAGGAAGTAACGCTAGTTTATCTTTATCCGCAGGGTAACCTATATTCGTTGTTTTAACCAACACGGTATTAAGGGATATCAACTGGACGGACGGTGGTTTCAAGTTGCAATATGTTCAAAATATTGCAGTTTGAAACAACCGTCCGTCGACTTCATATCCCAAGATACCCATTTCTGAAAGCAACTGATATAGGTTACTGATACAGGTGAACTAGCGTTAGACATCGTTCTATTACGACTCACAATTGGCGTAATTTGGGAGCAGACATAGCTCCCCATGCGATGATCACCAGAACTACAACGAGGACAACTGCAGTGGTCACTCCCGCAATCACAGCAACACTGCTACTGGCTATATTATGACAAGCAAAAAAGAAAAGTCTCTGGACAAAGTTAGGATCTTTCCTCAGCTTGGAATATCAATGACAGGTACGATATAAAACTAAAGTATGATGAACAGTATTGATTAATGAGTGTGAATCCATTGTATCTACAGTGATATCAATGGCTTTTGATGCGTGTTGTATAGTAAAGCGTGTTGTTAATTTCCAAAGAGAATAATACGTCTTGATCATTCACAATGAATCTAACGTCACAGATTAAAGTATTGAAGATCTCACCTCCGTGCTCCACTGCGTTGGGTCCCACATTGGTGCCTTATGGAAAGAATGAGTGAATGAATGAATGAGTGAATGAATGAATGAAGAAATGAACGAACGAACGAACGAATGAACGAATGAATGAACAGATGAACAGGGGCTGAGAAACATGCCAATATACACGGTAACAATAAGTTTGAACACTGCTGATTTGAAATGATAGTAGAGTAGATTCTAAAACTGTCTAGCAAGACTGTATTTGATATATGAATTAAACACACTGGGCCCATCTAGCTAAGCGGAATGGAACATAATGGCAAGGAAGTCTACTCACCTTTAAGTGTTTTCACGTACTTGACAGGAGAGAAGGGTCCACATGGGGACTCCACGGCTCCTGTACACGCCTGGACTTGAACACTGTAGTTTGTACCACCCTTTAGACCCCCTACAACCCGTGCTTCTGTTTGATACGCGAAAGCTGTAATCTTGCCCCCGTATTTGACGTTGTAACGCAGGATGATACCATTCGGGTGGATAGGGGGTGACCAACTGATGACAAATGAGTTTGTAGTGATGTTGGTGGTGATGACGCTTGCTGGAGCATCGCCCGGTGCTGTCAATTGGAAGAAAACGCATTAGTTTGTCTCGTAAAGTTTGAAAATGTAATTTATTAGCAACTCAAAAAGTTTCATATTCTATATGGAACGCGTTAATGCACTACACACACACTATTTACAATAAAAAAGCAAATAAAATTCATATGCTGTAGATTGCAAAAAGAAATATTGGAAAACGTATACTAATGTCATAGAATATCACAAGGGCAAAGAACATGCGAAATAGCAAAATGTAGAATCTATTTTTCGTTGTACTATATTCTGTGTGTTCAGTCATGTGAAATAAGATGTGAAACCATCTTTATATTTTATAATGTAGGCAACTTTTTTTGGTCAAACGTTTTTTTTTTGTTTTTTGTTTTTTGTTCGGACGCTAGCATTAGTTTTGGGTTTCCAGAGGATGTCATCCGTATGTCATCCAAAACCAACATGGCCAAACTGTTTCAATACAATCATTCTCCTACCTGACTGGTCTGTCATAATGAAGGCAGGTTCGGTCTTGTTCCCTTCTCCCATTGCAGTACTGGCCGATATTCTCACACTGTACCGAGTGAAGGGTTTTAGGTCTGTCAGCAGAGAATGTGCCGGCCGGGAATCGTCCGCTACTTTTACAGTTGTCGTTTTGGTGTCTGAAACACATAAAGGTGCAACACAACTAACCCCTAAGTGTATGTATGTATGTGTTATGATTAACATCTCCGCTCTGATATTCTAGAGGAAAGACGGAGGAGTAACTTAATTTTTTCAGTAATCCTTGTACTTTCTTCCATTTCAACTACTTCCTTATGACTTTTACAAATTGACTATTACGGAGCAGTATGTGTAACCAAGGAGCTTTTATCAGTTAAAGGCTCCTTGGTGTAACACAAAAGCCTGTTGACGAGACGAGTTGAAAAACTGGAAGGCAAGGTCGAGGAAGACCGCTAGGGGCGCTATTCATCATTGATTGATATGGGATATTGCATTCGAGGTTGCACTCCGTGACCAATTATGATGAAGGAAAGAGAATAGTTGCAAAACTATTTTTTGAAGACGCAGTTAATTCTTAAGTGTGCCACACCAGAAAATACCTCGCATACGTGTGCAGTGCAGGAATCATTAACAACAACATTTCATAGAACAAACGCAAAAATCTGAGAGTACCCACTACTACCCAGAAAATGATCAGTTATGTACCTTGGAAGGAATCTGTGCTATAGTACACGTAATAGGCAGTTAGTAATCCTCTCCTGTTGACCAGTGGAATCGGCTGCCATGACACCAACACGACTGTAGCATTTTCTGCTTGTACTGTCACGTTAGTAGGCGGGGATAGGGGAACTGCAAAAGTAACATAGGAAAATAAACATGCCCAATCATTGACACACAGGGAAACGCTATCAAACATATTACATTTTCCACCAAGAATGATTTAGGAATAGATTTTTTTTCTGACGCACTTTGTGTATTTTCTACCGACGTGAGATATACTGCATGTGACATTTTAACGATATAACCAATATGACTGATATATGATTTAATATCCCAAAGTAGTGAAGTGTTTGTTATATGGCGTCAACACAATAGAGGACAAGGTCTACCTCCTTCAGCTGAGTACTTGTACGTGTTGTCCGAGGGCGGGCCCTGGCCAGCAGAGGTCAACGCCCTCACGTTGAATCGGTAACGATGAAAGGGTAACCAGCTGTCAATAAACGTCGTCGTCGTGTAGGTCCCTGGGACGGAGAGTACAGTTTCGTTCCCACCACAGTTGGCGTCCGTTTCGAGTTCGCACCAGAAAACGGAGTATTGTTCAATGCCTCCGATTTCTGCTGGCGGTTGCCATGACAACGTGATGTTTTCGTCTTGGGTTATCTCTGCTGTCAGATCTAGAGGCTTGTCAGGAACTTAAACGCAAACAAAACCGGGGTAAATATAATGTACACTTATCTATATATTTCACATTTGCTAGCTAAATATGACTTATGGATAGTGCAGTTGACTACTAGTATTTCAATAGTAGATTTAGAATATATTAAGAAGCGAAACAAATATATAGGATATAAGATACAGTAGGCAATACCTATCATATCAAAGCAAAGAACAGCATAAAAACGCATCAGACGTGTGTGTTAGTTTGATCAGGTTTATATTGTTTCAACATCTTTGAATGTGTGGTTGGATAGATTAAACAAACCAAAGCGGAACAATATTAAAGAGTACACGTTATGGTTTCGTCAGAATTTTCCGCAGTTGAATGTTACACGGAGACAGCAAGACTTGCAAAGCTTTCGTTTTATTTTTCCTGAGAATAAAGATTACTGTATATAACATTCTTGCTCCTACTTACCCCTCGCGATGTCTTGTACCTCCACAGTTGCTGGAGGTGACCTTCCCTCAGTGTTATAAGCTGTGATGTCAATCCTGTATCCGGACAGCTTTAACTTCTCCAGAGTACAAGTTGTGTCGTTCACGGTCGCGTTTAAAACAAAGCCCCCGCTCGGCACTCTCAGGTCTGTAACTCTGATCAGATATCCCAGTAGGATGCCGTTGTGTTTAATGGATGGGAGGGGCTGAAATGACAAAACGGAGCCTTCGTTTTATCATTGGGAAAAGGAACGATACATTATGTTTTACTAAGCAATGCTTGTCTCTTTTGAATGAAGAAAAGCCACTCATAGTGACCAGCAATTACCACTGGAAGTGCCAAAAGAACTTGAGGGGGTGCCTAAAGACTTATTATGTACGTAGACTTTTTTTACCACGTCTGAACATAACAACATCCAATCTTCAAGGACAAATTAAGTTATACTGATAAATATAGTAATACGGTTGCCTGTTATTAAGTTGAAGAACAAGGCGTTCTCCCGTATACTAGAATAGAAATATATTTTTAATGATATCGATACAATACCTCCCAAGTTACCGTCACGTTCCGTCGCCCTGTCCTGTAGTTTATAGAGGGACTGACAGGTGTCCCCACCGTAACAGCAGACTCTGGTGCTGCAAACATTCAAAAACATGGTATTCGGAAGGGCAGACTCTGTCTATATAACAGAAACACAGGGCAGTGGTTCTGGAGAGGAGTAAGGCAAGTGTGTGGAAACTGTACCATCGAAATGTGCTCTACATATATGTAAGTTGTTGTACAAAATACACATTTTGACATTTGTAGATACATGTAGTAAGTTAACATTTTATGATGCTCTCGAGATCCCAAGGAGAAATGAAATGAAGGAAAATGAATGAATGAATCAATGAATCAACGAATGACCGAGTAGACTTTTGTTTTAGTTGCTCCGATTCAGTCACAATTCGTTCACAAATGATGGTAAATCAACCAACTGATCGACGAGTCAAAAGAAGTTATAGCATTCTTCTTGGTAAATTCAGGTGTAGAATTGAGCATCGCGAAGTAATGCGCACAGTCGGCACGGTTCAAAAGATACGTAATGCGTACAGTCGATACGGTTCAAAAGAGACACTATTCGGTTGGTTGAAGTACTGCAACCAAAGTACGCAAACTGCAAACTCTTGTGTGTGCGTGCGTGCGTGTTGCGACGCTATCGTTTTGCCGTGCGGTACAAGAGGTGTGCTCACCCGTGGCGTTGGTCCGTGCCTGTACGTATGGTGTGTACCCGCTCCACGTGTTATCCAGGAGTTTCCTACACTTCACCCGGAGTCTGTACAATGTGAACGGGATGAGGTCGTCCAAGGACACAGAGCCGTGGTGTGGTCTTCCAACCGTCACTTCTGTTGTCTGTAGACATGTACATGGAAGACATCGGTATTAGTTGTAGTTGTAGATTCATGCGGTGTATTTCAGCACCTTTAATGGTACCGCATACTAAACACAACAACTTGAAGTATTGGAAGAAACAGGCCCGCTACGTACTACATGTATTAGTAATTTGTGTCTCCTCATAATTGTTTGAGTCGCAAATGAAAACACAAATATTCTTCATTTTGTTTGAGACGCAGCTATTATCAGAACTAACTAAGTTGATCCAGCGTGGTGCGATTCAAAATAAACCCATAAAGGCTACTGAAAACATTGAAACATGCACTAGTTCATTAGATTGACTAGCGCTTTCCCTAACCACGGAACAGCTCGGCATCGCAATAGCTCACGTGCACATACACTGTGCGTTCTAATCGATCAATCAATCGACCAATTTATCTATTGACGATGTAGCTTCCTTATTGATAAGTCAAGTAAATAAATGAGCCTCGTGAAATTATGACCGCACATTCGGCACGGTTCAAAAGGGACACTATGCGGATGACTGGAGTACTGCAACCAAAGTACCAGATCATGCACTGCTTACTACATGTAGTTTGATACTCGCGGTTAGAGTTGCCCAACGCCGGCGATGTTGATAATCACACAAACTAAACATACTACACAACGCCCTTTTTTAGGTTCGACTAAGAGAGTAATCGATTTCTGGAAGCTTTCAAGCGTATCGTTGTTCATCAGATCGACAATCGGTTATATTCTGTGGTATGATAGCTGGATGATCAGGTAACGCTACGGAACTTTGACCTTCCTCAATAAGGGCCATCTTGAAAAGGTCACATTTTGCCCTGATTACCCTGTTAGTTAGTCATACATCGACTGATTGTCGATTTAGAAAACACTTAACCTTTCGATAATCCATATCTCCCTTCTTGTACGATGGTTTTGTGCAGTATATTTTTATATGTATTGTCGACACTTTGAGGTCACTATAAAACTGAAATAAACGGGTTTATAGGAGCTATAGTTGCAGTACTGTAGTCAGTCGTAGAGTGTCTCTTTTTCTAAATCGTGTCGCCGGTGGAGAGTGGGTCGCTCTATTTTTCAATCGTAGAAAGCGGGACAGAAGTGTCAAAACAGGGTTTAGCAGTAAAAAGATCAGCTTTTGACTGCTTCAAACATTTCTCAATGTGTTAGCGACTGTTTGGGAAGGAGGATTATAAGCTGAAAACGGATGGGATATCATGCCATATAAAAGAGAGCGTAGTCCACCAGGGCACAATCCTCAGAAATTCGTAGTACGCTGCACTATTTCAACTCGCCGCAAGTCGTCTCTTTTGAACCGTGCAGACTTTAAACTCATTTTACATACTGTTATTGGTTTATCATACAAACTGTCGTCATTCCCCGCTTCATTTTCTGAAAGTTTTGATAGACGACAATACTTTGGGAACAGAATATTATCCAAATGTATAGCCAAACGACACATGTGCCAGCTTGCATTCTGCATATGTAGTTAGATATCCACAAACCCTGGCGATGTTGTCCCACTGTGAGAAGTACTGAACGGAGCATTTGTAGGCTGTGAATGTCGGAAGTCCGCACTGTGTTATGTTCCATGTGGCCCTCAACTGTTTGCTGCTGGTCGCCCAAACTGTCAACAGCTCTGGAGTGGTCGGTAGAACTGAGGCAAGGAAATAACATGGATGAAGTTTTAAAGTTCTTTTGGCATGTAACGTTATATAGAATGAAAGACTGGCCTTCTATGCGCTCAATATGCGTTAAAAGCAAGGGGAATATTCTCCAAACCGTTTTCAGACAGAGTAGTATGTCATTATAGATCATTATATATACATATTAAACGTCTATCATAACTGTTCTAGAGGACGTTGTGCAATGCTTTACTGATACTTACATCACCTGTTGAATGTGATACGTTGAAAAGAAGCAATATTTTGAGCAATGATCGACACAAAGTGCAAAACAGTGTTGTTGGTGAGCCGACCTTTGAGTGCCTTGTCAATAAAACTTTAACCTCAACAGTATCATGTGTGTTCATCCATGTATAATAAGTTACATCGACCTATTTGACATACAAATAAAGTCATGGGACGAGCGCATGGCTAGATCGTTATCTACTTTGATGTCTTAATACAACTTAAAGATGTGCAAGTTTCCGGGTCCGAGCAGATGGTCTACTACTACTGCCAACACTGATGACTTTAAGCCAAAATTATGTTATGATACGACAAGTGATATCGTAATGAATTAATATAAGTATATGATATTTGACCAGGCGAAATCAATAACGATCTGTAGGCTTTTTTCACGATCAATATATTCAGGGCGTCTAAATGCATACCGGTGATCATGAACATGTCACAGCAAAAACCCTAGTAGTAGTCCATTTCATAACTTAACTGATGTAACCGTAACTTAACGTCACCCTTGCCAAGTTACATAATAAACACATACTTTGAGACACCCCTACAGGCTTGGTGCCACTAGTTTCATACAAGGTCATCCAAGCCAACAAATGAACAATTCGTAATTGCAGAACTTCCGCGGCAAAGACATCTACTTGCTTCTTCTAAGTTGACCTCACGAGCTCAACAGGATCTATAAGCTGACTAAAACTCAGCTGAAACTATGAATATAAAGTAATCTTACCACAACCGAGGGTAGATACGACGAGAAGACCGAGGACAGTGATCAACAGCGCCATTCTGACCGTCCCGAACGAATAAGGAACATGTCTAAGCGAAGTTTCACATGTGGGCGGTTTGCCAAACCGATAAAGAATGACCCTTGTTCCCCGGCAGCAAACAAGAGGTTTCTAAAGTCTACAGGACAGGTGTTTGTCCTTTTTATAGACCACACCTTGCTAATGACAGAATTCTACATCGTAAAATAATTAGGTTTATTATACATCAGCCTACAATTCCTCTTTTTCAGCATTCCGCGTCATCAGCAAAAATTACGCCCACTGGCGGACAGCCTGGGTATAAAGGGAAGTTTAAAAGTGCAATTTTCGCTAAGGGAATTTACAATATACGCCCACTAATACGCGTACGTATTTGGATATGACATGAAATTTACAACACAAAACGTTTTAAAAGGTATTGATTATGATAGGATAACTCGGAAAACTTCGATTTCTCAATCTTTGCACGTGGTATCCTGGTCTTCTCAGAAACATATACGCGACCTATTCGTATGGATAGGAATAAACTGTGTATACTTGTAAATTACGCGTATAAAATAAGTACAAGTATCGAAGTATGCATGTATTTCAGTTAGCAGTCATGAGAAGTGTTCATAAAACTTCAACAAAAACAACCTGTATATCACAAAAAGGCACAAGTCATAATGAATTGTAGGAATTCAAGTACATTTTATTGTACGTTTTCCACAAAGAAGCAAATAGCAAATATTACAAATATCATTGAAAAACCCGCATGGTGTCTTGGAATCGACTCTAGGATTAGCCAATTTCTATCATCGATGCAAGGACAGAGCAGACAGAAATACGGGAAAACAAAAATAACACCCAGACAGTTTGTACGTGTAAAAGTTGTAACTGCCATAAGACAATTTGTCAATTGTGACTTTAGACATGTTTTAATCTCTAGAGCAGGGGCTATAGTCGGTAAGGACATTGTCATGCTAATATACATGCCTTGGTTCAAAGACTTTCCAAATTTGTTTCAAGATATGAAATTCTAAATGATAATCCTTTGAATTCATTCCTTTAAAACTCTACCTTTTTCACTCTACCTTTTTATCTTTTTTCATTACAATTAATAACTCATATAAGAAAACATTTTAATGTCATTGGTTTTTCGGAATGGTTGAAAAATTCCCTGAACCAATTTCTCTACATTTTGCGCTCGTCAATTAAGATACTTGTACATGTATCTACATTTGTACATGTAATAACATCAATACATCTCACTGAAAATTGCACAATATGCAAAATTTGAAAATCACAACACGATACCTGTGACTAACAACATGATTCACACAAAACACGAAAATGGTCACAAAAATATATAGAATTTTTAATATGTACAATCTATTAAGTTATCTCGGTTGGCTAAATTGGCATGTTGACCTTCCACTGTTTTCTTATTAATGAATTAAGAAAGAATGGAGCCGTAACCAATGTTGATAGATGGGCATTTAAGAATTCTAAATCTGATTTTTGGGGGGCCAAATTGATGACGTCATCATTTTTATTGCCTCTGATATTATTTTTTTCTATGACAAAATACAGCACTTTGGTACTTACCACTGTAATGAAACTTCGTTTTTCGTTGCATAATGATGAAAGCCACCAACTCACGGTTGCGCAAACTGATATCTCCTAACGATCTGTAGAGATTAAGATAAACACTGTGGTAATTAACATCTTTACACACATTGTCATTTACCTACTCATCGTTTTGACGAGAACAACGTTGTGCATCCATCAGATTTGTTGTCGCCCCCCATAACGTCAAGGAAATTATGGTCCGTCTCCTG
>NC_049993.1:12079086-12115208 GCF_000003815.2 Branchiostoma floridae
CATCCATTTTTTAAGCGCTACAGATCATTAGTAGATATCAATTTGCGCAACCGTGAGTTTGTAGCTTTCATCATTATGCAACGAAAAACGAAGTTTCATTACAGTGGTATGTACCAAAGTGCTGTATTTTGCCATAGAAAAAAATAATATCAGAGGCAATGAAAATGATGACGTCATCAATTTGGCCCCCAAAAAATCAGATTTAGAATTCTTTCATGCCCATCTAACAACATTCGTTACTGCTTCATTCTTTCTTAATTCATTAATGAGAAAACAGTGGAAAGTCAAAATGCCAATTTAGCCAACCGAGATACCTTAATTCCAAACATTGTTTAGTACCATAGTAATTGATTACATTTCACAAGAATAGCCCTTGGAATGGAGTGGACAATTGTTTGTAACCATGATTGTTATTGGCAGTTTGCTATAGGTTTTATGTTTAACCATTTGGCATTCAGTTTTCATTGCAAATTTAAAGGCAGTTTGTTCATGTCTCACACAAGTTGAGGTTAGGCAGGAAGAATTTGAGGTCTGAATATGGGGAAAATTTGGTAACAGAAATGGTTTTGAAAAACAGAAGTTGTGGATACAATTAACGCTAGTTCACCTTTATCCGCATGGTAACCTATATATGTTGTTTTTAAAAGCGAGATATTTACGGATATCTAGTCGACGGAGGTTGGTTTCAAATTGCAATATCTTCATAGCATTCCAGTCTGCAACAAACGTCTGTCGACTTGATATCCCCAAATACTCCGACCTTATATGCAACGGATAAAGGTTACCCCGCGGATAAAGGTGAACTGACGTTACCTCCTTCCTAGCCTAACCACGACATGATTTATGATACATATACACAATAAACATGCATTGTTAGAACAATAATTCGTATCACTAACACTTGAGCCTTGCTAAAAACTTAATTCATCTTTTCAAACCTCTATTAGCTAAGCCTTTACCCTGCTTGAGACGACTCTACTTAATATAAAGTCTACTGATGCATGTTGGCCACATCATAACCATACATTATCAACTACTGTAAATGCGAAACTATCGTGGTGGTTTAATGTTCGCGTTTTTTGCGGTGACCACTTCACCGCAAACTTAAAACCACCGCAAACATATTTTCCATGGCAGTAAGAAACTACAGTGCATGGTGCTACCGCGAAAAGTCCCTTTTCCCGCTACTGCGAAATTAGATCCCAGAGAATTTAAATGCATTTACTCGGAGTATTGTACTAATACTAATAGCCTTATAGACTAAGACAGTACAACATGCTCTACCGGTAGTACAGACATATAGCCTGAACACAGCATCACACTTGTAGTTGCTGAAGTATAGCTGCAATTTGAGAAAATACAGTATCCCTGCACATTGTTCCTGTGAGAATTCATTACTTAAAGAAGTTTCATAGATACATCATACAGCACATGTCTAATATAATGAGGCGAGTTTCAAGCATTGGTAACATAAGGTGCCTCGTTTGGGTCAAACATTTTACACTTTACAGGACTAGGACTTTCTATATAAGGAATATCAGCATGTTTGGGGCTGCTTTGTTCACTTTTAGGAACTCTTTCAGACTTGTTCCCTTTTGTTCCTGTATTACTAACATAGTTGACATCCAAATCCTTTCTATAGTCCCTTTCAGCAGCCAACTTGGAACAGTCCGTTTTTGTGTCTAGGTTATCCATAGATGAATGTGTACTGGTGCGGTGCTTTAAGCCCTCTACCATTTTAGAATCCTGCTTGGTGACATAGTTGACTTTTAAGTCCTTGAAATTGCTATCAACATTAGCAAGCTTGGAATAGTCATCAAAATTGTTCTGTTGATTGTCTGAAGCCAAGTTTTCAGCCTTGCTCACATCTGATTGGAGGGCTGCATTCTCGTCCGATGCATTGCTATAACCGCTGCTGCTACCGCCAACGGAGTAGTGGGCCTTTTGTTCCGCTACGTTGAAGTCCACGTTGTTGTTCCCGTAATCGGACCCGAACGCAGAGTCGTGCGACCATTGGCGCTCCACCCGCAGCTTGCTGAAGTCGTCCAGGATCTCGGGAGTTTTCCCCGTTTGTTCACTCACTATGTGCAGGTTATTCAGGGTCTGGGGCCCGTCAGGAATGTAGCAGTACACCCCCTGCATAGTAAAAGAAAAAGAAAAAACTTGTTTAGCCTTTTTACCTACCTTTTGTTTTGTTATTCTATCATTAATTTTGACTATTACGATGACTCAAGCTTTGGTCATGTAAGGGCCACCAATAAAATAAAAAACCTAAAAAATGCATCATCTTTGTAATCCAAGTATACTTTTAAAGAGAAAAACAAGACATAGCAGTTTCATCTTGTCTAAATGATCGCCGAAACCTGTGTGGCACATGTGATGCACCAACTGCATGTAGTTAGTGGAAAAATTTATCCACATCGTAGAAGAAGAAGAAGTTTTTATGTGTACACGTGTGATAGTAATTAATACATCTGGTACTGAAGAAGACTGTAGTTTTCCTATGTACATAATACAGGCACTGAGGAAAACTGTAGCTTTCATATGTTTATAATACAGGTACTGAAGAAGACTGTAGTTTTCATATGTGCACACACATGTAACGGGGGCCGCCCTAAGATGGTTCCCGTCGTAAGACGGTACGGATTTTTGCTGATCTTATTATCCATAAGTACACCGTGTTTGTTGCCACTGACTATGCTGATTACAAAGGTAAATAAACCAGGTCCATGCACACAGCTTTAATTTGCATTCCACGTATACTTTAACATATTTACTTCATGTTTTTTTTAAAAACAGAATTCTAACAGTAATGTTGACAGTGCTGAATCACTGCGGTCACCGGCCTCTGCGCATTGGCGGCTCGTGTCGCTAACTATACGAACTCTTCCAAGCAGTCACACAACTGCCATGATACACATAAATAAAGCTCCATAAAACACTATGAATATGGGTCTTCAAATGTTTGTTGAGTAGAAAAGCAACCAAAAGGAAGCGACATAAACATTGCCACCATTGTACTCCCAAGGGAGTGTGGCCGTGAAGGTGGCAGACTAGAGAACGCTCCAAAGATTTATTTTACTGTAACAAATGATTCGTGCTGTCTATGAAAATAAGACTTGATAGAGAGATGTACATGGTATTTTCATATAATCAGACAGAGTTTTCTTGATGTTGGCGGTGTCGCTTTTTCGTAATGTTTTTTTTTTTAGTCGGGCATTCACAATCAGTTCATTCAGCCCATTGCTCGTAAAAAACATCAGCTGGATTGTTCTAGGTACAGCCTTCCTCATGTGAGACAAGAAGTACATACAGTCACGATTTTACTGTCAAAAGAAACTTAAGCTAAAATATCATACTGTTAATTTTTTTTCCTTAAATTTACCACTTACTTCTGAAGAGAGCAAAATGTAAAAAAGCGTACCAAGTTAGGCACACTGTCCAGCGTAGCACAAAAATGGAAGGTTACATACACGAAATTGTCTCACAGTGTTTGCCGCTTGTAGCACGCAGCACGAAAGGTTCATGAACCACATGAATACATTTCTTATTCAAGTATGTTGTTCAAATCTATGTGTTAAAGATTCAGTCATCAAAATTTGACCACTCTCAGGCAACTAGCGATAGAGCGCCATGAGTTTGAGCGCAAGAAAAAGCGTACCGTGTTGGGGCACCTCCCGTTAATGCAGGGAAAGAATGTATCTTTCTAACCTGGTTTGTGTCAGTGATGAAGTCTGCAGGTCCAGGGACATCATTCCTGCTACTCTTGTACCTAAATGGTATTTGTATAAAATGTTGTGAGCTTGGCATACATGTATTTCTAACTTCCAAGTGTAAGAAAAGGTTTAGTTTCATTATACAACAGTTTGCTTTACAAGTGAACTATCAATTGAATAATGTTTGTCAAAGCAGTATTATGTTAATGAAACTTATATACTTACATTTTCCTAAGACTGGGGACCAGTGCAGCCAGACCCACCATACATGCTATAAGTACAGCAAGTATGATCCCCACTTTAGCTTCCAAAGCCAGTCTGAGTCCCTGAATGTCTGAAACAGAAGACCTATTTTGTTTTAGGGAATCGCCAAAAATTTAAGCGAGTGGACATCATCCATATAGTCAAATCAACACGGCCTAAGTATCTATCAACATGCGATGTATTTTTAAGGTGAAAAAAAAAATCCTTACCCTTAGATGAGGGAGATGTCCCTGGTCTGGTATCACATGACAGGTATTCAGTAGACACTGGTCCATTAAACACCTCTCCTGTTCCTGGGTCCCTCGTCCGGGCACGTACCCTGAAAAATAACTCCAGTCCATCGGAACAAGTGTCAGCCAGCTTGTCATTGGTCCATTGCGTTGTGGTGGTGACGGCAATGTTGTCGTTCCTGAGATCTTTCCTTCCGTATGAAACGATATAGCTGATGTCGCGCCCATTTTTCAGCACAGGTGGAGTCCAAGAGACACTTACGTCGCCGTTTGTGGGGTCGAAACGTGCCACTAGATTTTGCACAATTCCAGGTGCTGAAAAAAGAAAAGAAAATCAATGTAAGTATTGCAATAGGTTATGTTCAATAGACAGGTCTGGGGTGTCAATCAAAATAAGCTGTTCAACCAGCAAGTCATCATAATACAGAGACCTTGTACAAACCTCCAACTTTGGTTCGAACAAGCTCCACAGGTGACAAGGGTCCACATGGGGTTTCTGCCGCAGTACAACCTTGTACTTGAATGACGTAGTTGGTGTTTCCTTCAAGACCCTCTAAAACAAACGCTGTGTGGTTCCCATCTGACATGGTGTCATTTCCATGTTTAATGATGTAATAACGGATGATTCCATTTGGCTGAGATGGGGGTGTCCAGGATAAGGTGATATTGTTCACAGCGATATCATTGATCTGCACATCTGCTGGGGGGTCACTCGGAGCTAGAAACACATAGAGGCAAAGGTACAACAAAATGTATTCACTTCAGCATGCACAATTCAGTTCAGCTCAGTTACTGAGAAAAGAATTCCACTTATCCCTGGCTTACATAGGACTTAAAATGACTGCAGGAATTACATTCTACAAAAATGCATCATTCAACTACTGATATAATTAAGTAAGTACAGTGAACAATCAATGATAAATTGACTTGTAATTGGTTGAGTTGAGGTCAGCAAATAGTATCCAAGATGGCTGACCCATGACATCACAAATCATCATGGCGGCATCCATGAACTGGCAGGTAAAACAGAAACCTGAAACAAGCAGCTGTACCTCACCTGCCTGACTAGTCCGTGCCCCTGTGGGTGGAGACTTGTTCCCCTCCCCCTGTGATGTAACTGCCGACAGTCTGACTGAGTAGAGCGTGAATGGTTCCAGCCCTGACAGGGAGAACTGTACAGGCTGGGCATCATCCGTGATGTTTACTGATGCATTCCGCTCAGCTGTTGAAGAAGAAGAAAAAAATTGTTTTTGAACTTTTAGCATTATTTACACTTTAATAACAGCATGTAACACAGTTCATCAAGCCAATGTGTTCTCCAAAAAGGGTGGTCATACTAGCTGACTCATACAGATACAACAAAACAAACAAACAAAGAAACACACCAACTATAACAAAAACAGAGGTGATAAGTAGACACAAACCTGTAGGAGTCCGCTTCCCCCTGACAGTAGGTGTAACATAGTAATACACCCTGTATGTGGTGATGATCCCCCTCCTGTCCTGTAGAGGTGGTGGCTTCCATTTCACCAGGAGAGACCTGGAGGTTTCAGCTTGGACTGTCACATTCTGGGGTGGGGAGGATGGCACTGGGACATAAAAATGGGCAGAATTAACATTTATGATCCAAACAATTGTCAGGGCTTGAACTTCATAATTGTGTATACACACCGATTATTTTGCGCCCTGATTACGCAGTTTATTTTAGTATGCCAGAAATACGGCACCATTGAATTAGTCCCTGCTGTAGACTAGACAGTGCTTGCACAACTGTGAGGCCTAAAGGCCAAAGAAAGGAGATGGGCACCACCTTATACAGTGTGAATGACAAGTGTGGGTATGATTTTAACTAATATACATAACAGATACACTCACAAATAATATGTTATAGGTTTTAATATAAGAAGAAGAAAAAAAAAACATCAAGGACATCTAAGTCACTTTGAAACTTTTGCTCCTGTCAATCTTATTTGTTCCATCTTACAATTATAATTTGCATGTAAAGCCTACTCAACAATAGAGGATAGTTCAAGATGCCTTCTTACCTCCTTGTACAACATAACCAGCAGCAGTGTTGGATGTCTCACTCTGTCCTGCTGAGTTCACTGCCTTCACCACAAATCTGTAGCGAGTCAGAGGTCTCCAACTGTCAATCACTTTGATTGACAGCTCATCCCCAGCAACAGACATGTTCTTCTCCAGCCCCAGGCAGGTTACATCTGTTTCCAGCTCACACCACAGGATGAGGTAGGTTTCAATGCCTCCTACTTCTGCTGGGGGTTGCCATGACAACTGAAGGTTGTTGTCGCTTGTTGCCATGGCAACGAGGTCTCTGGGAGGATCTGGCTCTGCAGGAGACGGAACATAATTTCCTTAAGTTATGTGTTGTGACAAAAATCTGTATGAGAACAACGTTATTCTGTCAAAACACTGATACCATCAATTTTGCTTTGTCTAAATTGTCTATGTCAGCAGAGCTTAATTAGCCCTTTATAATAGTCACAGGCTAGTTGGGTATCCCAAACTGTTCATGATGAACAGAAAAACCAATACTTGAATAGATAAAGCATTCATTGATTGCCACAGATTAGCATGGGTGCCATCCTCTGTAGTGACCACTGGCTCAATACTTACTGGCTTGTGTGTCACTTTTCTAACTTACGCAGCTGCCTACCCCTGTGTCAGGGACCTGGTGACAGCAGCAGTTTAATCAAACACTGGATACTACTCTAACCACTACTACTACAGCAACACCATAAGCCAGCTCACTTTTCGCTCTGTCCGGAATGACGAGGGACGTCGCGGGAGATTCTCCCTCCCCGTTATACGCCATGATGTCCACTCGGTAGGCGGACAGTTTCAGGTTGCCCAGGGTGTGGGTGTAGGTCTGAGCGCCGCTGTCAATCACTGTCAACTCCATCACCTCATCTGTTCTCACGTCTCGGACTCTGATGCGGTACCCCAGGAGAACTCCGTTAGAATCTGTCGGTGACAAAGCCTGAGGGAGAAAAATACTTGTTAAAGGGAAGCTACACAGAAAATTGAAAAGCCTAGCTACCAAGTACCATACTATGCTTTATATCATAGCCGATCTGTATTTACATTCAATATCGGGGTTCTGACCGGTACCATATATAATATATGGTACGTGGCTAAATAATAATATTTAACTTAGTTCAATGCAAACAATTTTGAACTTGCTTGCATGCGCTACAATCGAAAACTCAAACTACTGTTTCATTCATTGGCCAGGTTCTTTTGTTCCAATTGACGAAGTAATGTTGACACAATGTGCATTGATGTCACATCTTTTGCACTTTTGCACTAAACTTGAGTTTCATCAGGTTGATATGATATAAATAAAATAAAACACAATGTATTCTGTATCACCCTCGGTCTCAGCCCTCCCGCGGGTCGGATCACCCTCCAGCCTTTGGGCAACACGGTAATCATTTACCCGAACGGGAGGCCTGCCGCATCCCAGGTATTCAACTACAAGTAGAAGGGAATGCCATCCCTTAAAGTCAGCAGATAACCTCAACGGTGCTGTATGTCTCAACTACTAAGCCATTACCTGCCACTGCAAGGTGACGTTTCGTAGCCCTTTTCTGTAGTCTAACCACACATCTTCTGGTGTCTGTACCTCAGGACCACGGTCTGGGGCTGAGTTTAAAGAAAATGGCATTATTAAATCATACAATCTCTTGATGCGCACAATACAATAAAGGAAAAACAGTTCAACGATCTTGAACCTCTACAAAGTATCTAGAGTCTCTTGTATGTCTAACATAACTACAAAAACACATGATTAACGAATAGTTCTGCAACCTCTGAACTCTACTTCCTGTCCTTTATGGTGACACCATCTTCCCACTAACTTCCTGCCACTCTACTGAATGTATCCAAATATCTACAAACACAACAGAACACAAACATCCAGACACTCCTAAAACAAAACCTACGTACACATGCAGAGGCACCAATATTACAATATACATTACTGTATGCAAAAATAAGTCGGTTTTGTTACCTGTGGCATTAGTTTGTGCTTCCACAGTAAATGTGAACTCTCCCCAATTATTTTGTTTTAATTCAGGCCTGCACCTGACACAAACTTTGTACAGTGTGTACGGAGTCAGGTTTAGCAGCTCCGCCTTGAAGTTGGATGCATGTCGATACCAGAAAACCGAAACATCTGATGTCTGCAGCGTGCGAAGAAGACAATTTCAAACAATGAGGTGGTGACGGGCAATGTACATAAATCATCATCATACATACTAGTAATCTTCGTCATATACCTAAACCATTGAAAAATTGTTGAAAAATTATAAAATCAGATACAACTACATCTATTACACAAGAGAAATGTAATAGATGTTATGGAAATGCCTTGTTAGATATGACCACAGAAATGTCCACTAACCATGGTTCTGTTCTGTTGTGAGGTGTATTCAACCTGACAAGTGTAGCTGTTTCCATGCTCTATTATATCTGCACACTCTGGCATCTTCCATCGTACTGTCAACTGTGTACTGCTGTCAGGCTGCACAGTCAGGTCTTCAGGGGGGTGGGGTTTGGCTGTGGAGTAAAACAGTAGCATAAAATAAAGCAAACATTTCAAGCAATATAAACTGTGTGCTTTAGCCTCACTGCAGAGTGCAGACCTAGTGAGTGTGTCCTGCTTGTACTTATAGCCCCTTCACTTAACCCCTTGTAGTACTGTCAAACCTGCCAAGAAGACCAGGTGGTCCCTATGTGGTCCCTGACTTCATACCTCTGGTACCTATTCCACGTATCGACCACCACGAAGGGGGGCATCTATTAATTAAAGTCCACGGATAGTGGTGCGTACCTAAAACCCAGACCTGGAATTGGAGCTAAAAATGTTTAGGTTCATTAGTCTGTCACTCATATTACGTTTTTGAGGAAGGTTTGTTCAAATAGAACAGTGCCATACTACAGCTGTGTCAAAACAAATTGACACAGTTGCGCCAATGGCGAAGATTTCCGTTCTGAAAAGAGGTTTGTACGGATGAAACAGAGACTTTCAACATGTGTATCATATCAAAATTTTTCGACACCCACTTGGGAAATGGTTAACACCATCAATTTCGACTTTGGATACAAAAAGTAAAGTCGTATCTCAAAATAAACCCCCCCCCCACCCCACCCAAAAAAAATAATTTGCATTATATGCAATAGGGAACAGCCATGTAACTGCCCAACGACGTGTGCTGGGACTACCAAACTTGTTGACTTCTCCTTAAATTTACTTGGCAACAAGTTTAAGATAATAAAATAAGTTTATGATATTTTGTGTTGCCATGGCAACAGGCAACAGGCATAGTTTACAAAATTCAGTTAGAACCAGTCTGAAGTTAGAACCGTTTAGAACCGGTCAGAACCAGTTAGAACCAGTCAGAACCGGTCAGAACCAGTCTGAATCAGTTTGAACCGGTCAAAACCAGTTAGAACCGGACAGAACCGGTTTAAAGCATTTAGAACCGGTCAGAACCAGTTAGAACCGGTCAGAACAGGTTTGAACCGGTTAGAACCAGTTAGAACCGGTCAGAACCAGTTTGAACCGGTTAGAACCAGTTAGAAGCTGTCAGAACCAGTTAGAACCGGTTTGAACCATTTAGAACCGGTCAGAACCGGTTTGAATCAGTTAGAACCGGTTTGAACCGTCAGAACCAGTTTGAACCGGTCAGAACCGGTTTGAACCGGTCAGAACCTTTCCCTTGTGTTCTAAACCATCTTAAACCTTCCATAGACAGTGACATTTGCACTGGAAAGAGACAAAAACATTTCGTGGTTATAACTGCCCTTTTGTGTTTACAATGGCTGTATATAATTTCCATATATTTTTCACATTGTATTTCAATTCACGCTAACATGCAATTTTATATGCACCATTTCTCCTTAGCCTGACTATAATCGCGCTCCAGCGGTCGGCTTTACAATATTGCCGCCAACCTATAGATTGTGTAAACACAGGCTAGTACATCCCCCTCAAAAAAGAAAAATTTCTAGTACACATAATATGCAATGATAGGTTCAGGTCTGGACTTAAAGTCCGGACCTGAACCTGAACTGCTGGACCTGAATCCGGACCTGAACCTGAATACACTGGACACATGTAGTTGTACCAAAAGTACTGGTTGAGATTAAAACATGTCTACCGCAACCAAACAGTAAAAGCATTATGCATCACCTCTACATACAGCAGAAAATAATGACTTCTTAATCTAAGCAATGAAAGCATGGTACTTTAACGGTTGAGTGCCTTTCAATCTTTTTAGTCCATGAAAGTTTTATACATGTACCATCCATGCCTTGATTGCCATTATGTTCATCAGGTTCAAAGAGATATCAGG
Source organism: Branchiostoma floridae (assembly GCF_000003815.2). NCBI lineage: Eukaryota > Metazoa > Chordata > Leptocardii > Amphioxiformes > Branchiostomatidae > Branchiostoma > Branchiostoma floridae. The sequence goes on from NC_049993.1 coordinate 12,089,674, forward strand.
TGACCTACCTATATCAGTTTTTTGAAATCTTATTGTTTGGGACTCTGAGTTGGATGTTTCCACCTTCACTTCAAATGTGTCATGAGTGGATTCACAGTGCAGAAACGGGATTTCACACATGCCGTCTGATGAACTGCTACACACTTGCCATGTGGTATAGCTGAAAAACAACACGGAACAACTTTTTACGATTTGCAATACAAAACATTAGGGTTATACAATGTATATGTAACATAGAAAACAAACTAGACTACCGGCCAATCAGAAAGCTTGAAAGGTAGTCATCTAACTTCTCAGTCTGGCGAGCAGAAAAAATAAGAAGAACGGGCCAGAGAAAATAAAATGTTTTTCTTCAGAAAAATAAACATAACATACAGGAAATAGCACAACAATTATACTTTAAGTTTAACACATAGCAAATCTTAACTTTTAACAATCGAATAGTTTCCCCAATTGAACCAGAGAAATCTGTATTTTGAAAATGTCAGCTCAGCATTTTGAAAGTATATTTGTTATATATTTGAACTGGACTAAGCTACTTTGTACAATGTACTAGCACATTTAGGTGACATGATAAAAACTGCAGTCAAACTGAGGATGCAGCCTTTTAACCTTGTGCATGATGATGATGGTTGCAGTTTGAAGAAGGGTGAGTATGAAACACCAGGCTGTGTGTGCCATGTACATGTGATGTTGGAATCTTCGTGGGTTGCACTGCACACTGCACAGCTCAGTCCCAGGGCTGCTAGAAGTCAGATACAAATATGAACACACAATACTATATACTAATAGCACATTTTTAGGTACATGTATTAAACAATATTCTGCGTGCAAGTAAATTAAATGTACAATATTTCCAATCCCTTCCCATTCAAAATCAGCCAGGACTTTTCCAAAATCACCCCTGTACAAAAATGGTCAATTCTAAAATACTCCTTTCTTTTAATACAATTCTGTAATTCCCAGGACACATGAAATACTTACAGGCATCTGATGTTTGCATTCCAGCCAGAATACAAAGGATGGTGGGAATGAAGGTATGTTCTTGCATGGCCTTAACCTTTGACCTCTCCCTCCTAGTCATCCTGATTGGTGAAAGGACTGGTGAGGAAACTGCCAAGCTTGCCCAGTGGAAATTGTTTGAGCTACATATCCTGAAAATAAGATACAATTCGTACCAGCTTTAAATACATAATGAAGAGGTCGCCACGAAAATTGTGAACATAAAACCACAGCGAACATAACTTCTACAGTATCAACTGCCACCTAGGGGGTTCTAGAGGAAATGCAGGAATGGATATTGCCAAGTTTGCCCAGTGGAACTGCATTTAACCTGAATTTTTTTATAAAGATAAGATCTGGTCAGCATGACCAGCCCCTCCATTTCTCTGAACTATCGGATAACAGCTCAGTGTACTGTTCCAAGCAACTGCAATGGCCGGTGTGGCGGCTCCTTTCATGTGTTCTCCATGGCAACTTGCCTCCCACAACTTGTCCGGCGAGGACGAAAGCGGCCTGGGTTGCCCGTCCGCCCTATTTCCTCTTTCTTGGGCGCGTCCGGGCGTCTCATACGATGCAAAAAGCAGGTAGTAAACATTAAAACATGAACTGTATTCACGTATGAAGAGTTGCTGGACGAAAAAATGCCACTTTGATTTGCGCGCAATACTAGTACCAGTATCCCGTTGTCTGAGTGTAAAATGGGCCTTTAATAGCACTGTAGAGATAGACCACAATTAGTCACAATGGTGGGGTTACAAAGCTAAAGAAACTAGCTAGAAATTCAAATTGTTTTCCCTAATCCATATTTTCCCTTCTCTTTCAATTACTGTATGGTATCAGAAAGACACAAGATCCTCCACAATTCTTTACGATTTGCCCATGAAGTTGATTAAACGTTACCGCTTGCTCTGCTAGAAGGTGAATTGATGACATTTTGTATTTCAAGGTCATGAAAAGGTTATTTGAAACACAAGTTTCCATGACAGCAGGTGATTTGTGGTATCTTCAACCACAAGGAAAGATTTTGCCTCACCATATCTTTTAAACCTCAAACCCACACAGTTGGGTCTAAAAAGGGAAGTTCAACACCACAACAGAGTCTGAATAATTGTTCAAGTTAAGTCAATTCAAGTCAGTGCGACTACTCAGATATACATAAAGGTAATATGTTAGTTGGATAGACCATTTAGAACAAAACATCCTAAAAGATTGCAATGAAACCATTACCACTCAACATGTGCACTGTAATGCTGAACTTAGGATTTAGACCCAAAGTAAGGCAATATGTTCCCATTGAAATTTTCCTGTCTTTGTTCCTTTTCTCCTTTCACATATTCCCCTGTAGTCGGGCCGTGTCTGTGAACTTTGGAACAACAAAGATGGCTTTGTCAGAAGCACTTTGGCTACGGATGAAAGGTTGGATACGTGTTGTTTCTCAATCAACATAATGCTTCAGTTGCTGTGGATTCTATGTCCATTTGAGCATAGTTTGCAACCGTTACAATTTTCCGAACTTTATTTTCATAAGTAGTTTTTTTCTCTCTACCAAAAGAAACTACATACAGCTATATTGGAAGCTTTTACAGAAGACTTTACTTAACAATTCATCAAATCCATGAAAGCTTAAAATTGCAGTTGTTTCATTTTCAAAGTTTTTACTTTGTGATATGACACCGACAGTTAACGCCCCCTCATTATCAAACCCCAGCCAGCGAGAGATTGTGCACAGCGTAGTCATAACCCAAACTACGTATTTCCAGCCATACTGCGACATAGCTGGATTACAACATCTTACCCCACCAATTTATACCTCACTTTGATACATAACGTTACATGTATTCTCCCCAAATACTAGTACTAGTACACGTACACTACACCCAGAGCAAGATATACATTCGAGCGTATCGCCATTTTGAGGACCAGAAGAATTTCCCGAGGGTATAGTTTCGGTCCATGGTTCATGCTTTCTAATGTAGTACCTTATAGAAGCTTTTCAAACCCTGTTCACAGCGACAGAAGACAGCTTGATTCCTTCACTTAGAATCTGTACAGAAAATATATTCCCACCTGTGAGACAAAGTTGGTGACAACGTTAGAGATCTTCAAGCTTACAGCAATGACCTGTACGTGCCTAACACCCTGTCTGTAAATACTGTCTAACCTGTTTACCTGTCTCTACACTTGACTTGACACTGAAAAGTCAAAGTTCAACAACGGACGTGGGAAACCGTAGATGCGCACCATGCAAAAGCAGGATCTAACTTGCATGATGAATGTAAAGTGGGCCATATTCCATGAAAGGACTCTCACATGTGACATTTTTATCTGAGAAAGGGAGGTATATCATTAGATATCATATATACAAATGTATGAATGATTTGCATAATTGACAGGAAATATTATAATTCCATATTGGTACATGGCAGGAATTTTATACTTGGCATGGCATTTAAAAATCAAATCAGGGCCTCATAACTTAAATGAGTCATTTCTTATGAGGTCGCATTAAATTCCTCGTAGTTAGGCCCGATTTATATTGGAAACGGATACCGTCATGCGACACCCGTCATGCAAAATGGTGCATATTTCATCTTGAAACAGTTCATACCTGAATAACGTTTATATTTTTAATGTTCACTACCCGCATTTTCCTTCGTATGTGACGCAACAGATCTAGATGAGGCACATGTACAGGGCGGGCGCCATGGTAGCGCAAGCCAGGTCATAGGAAATTTTATTTCACGCGTCGACGTGACAGGTGGGTTGATGGGTGTTCTCGGACGGTCTGTCTTGGGTGGTGTGGCGCGTTTGTTTTTTTTTGGTTTTTTTTACCAATCTATGCGTTATTACTTCTACTATTATGATGGTCATGTTTTGGTTGTTGTCATTACCTCCTCTTTGTTTTGTCTACCCTAAATCGAAAAGAGGTCGATTATCCTGTAAATTGAAGGTCACACCGTTTCCTTGTTTGGTAACTATGAGACTTGATATATCTTGAGTCTCCCTACTGACAGTAGATATTAAAGTATATAACATGTAAATAAAAAGATTATCTTTCAAGCATCATTGTCCACCTATTTCTTCCAAGCCAAAGTCTAAACGCACGGTTTAACGTTGAATGGTTAACATTTCGATCAAGAGCCCAGCCGAATCCTATACAATACAAACAAACAAATTATCATCCGGTTTTTAATTGTCCTTTTTGTTTCGGGTGATACCGGATCGTATGAATTCCGTAAGGATCGTATGTTTAGTAGTGGATCGTATGAATTCAGTATGGACGGTATTAATCTCCAAGCAGATCCTACAATGGCATAAGATAGTACCAAACTGTCCAAGGAGTGTAGTCAGCCAAGAGGTGTCCATTTGCCATGTAATGATGTACCGAAACACACTACTAAGCCGGCTTCACTCCTCTGCCAGCTTTTGATACTAATCTATGCTACCGTAGGATCTGCTTGGAGATTAGGACGGTATGTTTTCCGTAAGGATCGTATGCATACTGTAAATGCATATAAGTTCGCGGGGATTTAATTTCGCGGTAGCGGGAAAAGGGACCTTTCGCGGTGGTTTTAAGTTCGCGGTAACACCATAGACTACAATCTATACCATAATAGAAAAATGTTCGCGGTGGTTTTAAATTCGCGGTGAAGTGGTCACCGCGAAAACCGCGAACATTAATCCACCGCGAACATTTCTGCATTTACAGTACTTAGTTAGACACCTCTTATCATCATTTACTTCAAGTTCAATGGTGGGAAAGATCAGTGGGTACTGGAATCACGTATATTTTATCGCTCGCGGTCAATTGATCAGCATTTCCTCTATTAGTCTATAGTGACCACCTGTCTATAGTGGCCAGTACCTTGAGTGGCCGCTATAGACAGGTTTAACTGTACTCTCCAAGCAGAGGTCGAGTCGCGGAGATATACTAGTAGTCGAAAAAAAATAGAGTATATCTCCGCGACTCGACCTCTGCTTGTTTTGACCACCAGTGACGTCAGAGCCACTGAGCCAGAGGGCGTGACTCACTCGGAAAGGTCACGTGACTATCGTTTCCGGCATGGCGGACCGACTGGGTGTTCTTTGACGAGTGAAATCTCCCAAAGTTGCGGTAAGTTATCCCTCTTCTAACCACTCCAACATAACCTCAGAGTCCGATCTACGAACTTGAGAGGGTTGTAGAAACCAGATCTTACAGTAGACTTGGTGTTGAAAACTTTTAGTTGCTTCGAGAGGCGTTCTAAATATGGTAATCTTGTCGTAAAAGGACGCGGCGAAAATTTGTAGTGCAGTTTCTGCCTTGTTGTTCAGCAACCATGACCATGGACGTTCAGTTTCCAGGTTTGAAGAGTACAAATTACTGTCTTATCATGCTTCGAACGGTAATCATAGCGGTTACTTACCTTTTCTAGTGTCACACGGGCTTATTAATTGGGTTGTTACTGTACCGTTACGTCTTAGATACTGTTTTGCCCCGAGGAATTAGCCTAGAAGATGGGACGTTTTGCTACCGGACTGTCGTTTTGTTTGCACGCTTAATTGTGCAGTTCAGAGAGTATGGTGGGGGACTCGCTGACGTGTCCTCAAATAGTTTTCAACTTACAGAATACTTTTAAAAATGCCTACACGTGTTCAAAATGATTTGAATGGAAACATATAAACATCTAGAGCCTGCCAACAACGTAGGGCGTCCCGGGATCACAGCTGTTTTATTTTACTTCCTCAAACTCTAGGCCAGTCCCCTTGTGGCTATGGCTGGAGATATGGGCGAGCTTATCACAAATTTAAATCAGCACGTATACAATGCGTCAGCATATTACTAGAAAAATACTATTACCCTTAAATGACGACACGTTTTTTCAACAACAAAACGATTTTCAGGAGAATTCAACTATCTTAAATGCTATTTTTGAAGATGAGAGCAGATAAGGGATTAATTGACCGAAGATAGGCTTTCTTGGAACCCTGGCCAGAGTACATGTGGTGTTGATATCAGGGGGCAGGGGGCACTCTCTCTACCTGAAGGACTTTGTAAATAATGTTGCCCACCTTCGACATTCATAGATAAAAATATCTTTGTATTAGATATGAATATTATGATGGTATTTTAGGTGGTACACTGTACCTATAATTTATGTCTGTTTGTGTAGGAGGTTGGGCGTGTTTTGAGCGTTTTGTTCTTGTGGGTGCAGTGTTTACTTTCTGCCAGCACTTAATTTGTAGACCAGTAACCACATTTGCAAATACAGTGCAATAGCTGTCTCAGATATGCTGTTTGATAGAAGAATTCCTGGAGATGTTTTAAGTCCCCAAACATACCATTTAACATTTTTATCATTTTTTTTAAAGAAAAGATATTATGAATATGAGACATTCCTGAATGTTCAATTATGAATTGGCATATAATTGTTTTTTTAAGTTTTTATCCCTTGTCCCATTGTCTGTTAACCAAAGAGGGTAATATCAAGACATAAAATCAGTGTTTTGGTGACAGGGAGAATACTGTCAATTCATTTATTTTCCCAGGACTTTTGTAAAGAAAAAAAGAGGTGTTAACGTTGGTTCACGGTTTGTGCGTTAATAAATATATGTATTGGAGACACATATTCGTGGCATTATGAACTTGTGGTGGTGAGGTCACTTTGAAAGCAAATTAAAAGCACTGCAAATGTTTGAAGATTCACAGTAATTGTTTCTGCAATTTGAGGATTAAATGGAGCAATTGTTACTCTGAGATTAACTCCAACTTAGAGTCTAAGTCAAGTGTCTTCTGGGAGGTCTAGTGGACCCATAATCTTACAAACAGCTCATTCAGTTCTGGTAAGTGTTCTGTACTTAGGTTACATGTAATCAACACAACAAGATCTCCTATATCCTGATTCAATGATCATACTGTTTAGTCAGATCAATCCAGTAATGTTACCTTGGAACCAAAGCCTGGCCTGGGTTGGGCTTAGCTTGTTGTTGTATTATCTCTGAGCAGATGTTAGGAGGGAAAACTACAGTCAAACCTGTCCAAGTGACCACCTCTTCTTAGCAACCACCTGGCCATATATTATTACGACCGCTTTTTCTCGGTCCCGAAAATTTGCCCCATTGACGTAAGACCGTCACGTAAGCATTAAGAGATCTCTTCACAACAACCTCCTTGCCAACGCAACTGAGACCGCCAAAAATTGGGACCAAATTCCTGTCCATAACGACCATCACTTTCAAATTTTGAGGTGTCGTAGGTTTTCAACGATTTTGTGCCGAATTCTTCTAACCGACCACCTGACCAAATCAACCACTTTTGCCTGTTCCCCCAGGTGGTCGTCTTGGGCAAATTTGACTGTATTTCTAGAAGTCTTGAATTGTTCATTGTGGTTTTCACAAAGTTGAATGACACTGCAAGTGTGCATTTCATGCATTGTATAATTATAACTACTGTAATACAGCATTGTGTCAACCACAACTTGAAACTTTTTCCCCTTATACGACGGAATTAGTTCCCCACAAAAGTAAATGAATTTACCATACTTAGGCAGAATAAAACCTGGGTGTGTTTTCTTTCCCATAGTCAGGAACTGCAAATCCCAAGACAGAAAATGATTTCCAAGATCAGCTTGAAGATTAGTTTGTGTATCAAATATCGCTGAGTTAACTGCCCTTAATTTTTTTAATAGAAAACAGTAGCTTATGTCAGCTCCAGTCAATTGACATGTGATGATGGTTTGTTTCTTCAATCATGTCAATTTGGAAGACCAGTGGGAAGGGTGTCCTCCTCTGCAGGTTTTCATGTGGCTGTGATTATAATGTAGGGCAGGAGTTTTTATTAAGATTGACAACAGATGTAATTTATATGAGAGTGAGGTCTGTAAAAGGAGAGATTTTTGTGGTGGTTTTATGTTTGTGAAATTGAAACCATGAATTTTTCTTTGATCATTTGATTTGATTTTAATCTACCCCCTTGTTTCAAGTTTGTATGGTAATATACTGCAAACTCATTTAGGCTTGCAGGGAGTTTATTTCAAGGTAGGTGGGGAAGTGTTTCAACACTTTAGTAGTACAGACATCATTAGACACACTGCATACCATACCGCAATTATTTCAAGATTTCCAGTATTGATAGATTTTCTAAAGCTTTCAATGTAGCTATAAGTTTCTTTTGGTAGAAATAGAAAAAAAATCTTTACTTTTTCTATGAAAATAGAATTTGGAAAATAGTATGCTGCAAACTGCATTCTGGCAACTGCAATTGGACATAGAATCCACAGCAACTGAAGCATTGTGTTGATTGAAAAGTATCCAACCTTTCATCCGTAGCCAAAGTGCTTCTGACAAAGCCATCTTTGTTGTTGTTCCAAAGTTCACAGGCACGGCCCAACTACAGGGGAATATGTGAAAGGAGAAAAGGAACAAAGACAGGAGAATTTCTATGGGAATATTTTTCCCTTCGTTAAGTTGGTATTCCCTAAGTTCCCAGCATAACAGTACACAAATTGAATGGTAATCTGTCCCCTTGTAATCTGTCCTTGTTTGTCAGATGTTTTATCCTATCCAAGAAACAGATTTACATTTTGTATCTTAATTATATTTCTGAATAGTAGTACTGACTTGATTTGGCCTGAACTTTGGGACAATTATTCAGACTTCCTGTTGTGGCATGTAGCTTCCCTTTTTAGCCCCAACTGTGTGGGTTTGAGGTTTAAAAGATCTGGTGGACCAGAACCTTTTTTCCTTGTGGTTAAAAATGCCACAAATCACCTGCTGTCATCACAGGGAACTTGTGTTTCAGATAACCTTTACATGACCTTGAAAATGTCAACAGTGCACCTTCTACTAGCAGAACCTTAGCTGTTCATGTGCAAATCGTAAAGAATTGTAGAGGATTTTCTTTTGTCTTTCCATTCTAGTTAGTAGTAATGAAAAGAGAAGAAAAATATTGATTTGAGATATTTTGAATTTCCAGTTACATTTTAATTTCCAGCTTGGTAATTATTACATACCATTATGAGCTTGGGGCCTATCTCTACCATTAATTAGCACACGCCAGGGAATTTTCATTTTCAGTTGCATCAATCACAAGTCCATCAGAATTTAGAAAGTTATACTTCCTCTTTTCTTGTTTACAGATTCATAGATTTTGTCCATGGTTCCCTCAGGGCCATTTTTCAATTTGTGCCTAAATGTTTTCTCTTTAGTAAATGGAATAATGGGCTAACTTAGACCTAGAGAAAGCCTCTTCAAATAAAGGATAAAGCAAGCCGTAACTATATACAGTATCATACGTACCGGTGTACATGCATGTACCTATGAATATTTTATGAATAGAGTCTAGACCACTAGATTCCCAGTCATAATGATAATGGATGGAACATTTTATGAGATGTTTTCCTCCTGATATTTCCCAAACAAGGAGAGTAGGAACTGTTATCTCTTAGTTCAGAGAAATGGAGGGGATGTCCCACTGGCTGGTCATGCTGACCAGATCTTATCTTATTTCAGGAAATGCAGCTCCACTGGGCAAATTTGGCAGTTGTCCTAAATGTGTTTATATTCTTGGAGGATAGGCCTGCATTTCCTGCAGAAACCACAAGGTGGCAGTACTACAGTAGAGGCCAGTTAATTGCAGAGTGGAAAACGCACAGTTCTGTTAATTGCACGGGATCTCAAAATCCCGTGGTCGTGCGGTTCGGCTGGAAAACCAAACGCCTTGTTGCACCATCCGGATAAACGTACGAAATATGCTTGCAAATGGGGTGTGCAAATAATTAAACGGCTTCTACTGGCTGCAAAGTCTTCTGCCCCTTGTTTTAGCCTAGAAGTTAGTAGAACTAGAACATAAAACCACTGCAAACACTCCATTTTCTTCTTACTGCCAAAATAAAATCCCTGCAAACATTTCCCCTTTTGTTGTTACTTGTTGTTAACCAAATTGTATCATTTTTCAGGACATGCAGCTGAAACCCTCCACTGGGCAAACTTGGCAGTTTCCTCACCAGTCCTTTCACCAATCAGGATGACTAGGAGGGAGAGGTCAAAGGTTAAGGCCATGCAAGAACATACCTTCATTCCCATCATCCTTTGTATTTTGGCTGGAATACAAACATCAGATGCCTGTAAGTATTTCATGCATCCAAACCTGGCAGTTTCAAAATTGTAAAGGGAGAAATAATTTTTGTATTAACTATTTTTGTACAGGGATGATTTTGGAACAGTCAAATTTTGAATCGGGAGGGATGGGAAATACTGTATGTTTACTTGCAAATTTTGCATTTGTCTGTGCTTCAATGTGTATACATATTTTATTTCTATCCCACTTCTAGCAGCCCTCGGACTGAGCTGTGCAGTGTGCAGTGCAACTCACCCAGATTCCAACATCACGTGTACATGGCACACAGAGCCTGGTGTTTCATACTCACTCTTCTTCAGACTACAACTCGGAACAGCATGCACAAGGTAGAGGCTACATCCTTGGTTTGAATGCAAGAGTTTTTATTACATGTCTGTCAGTATTATGTCACTAACAATGGATTCTTTGTACATGTACATCTAGCTGTCCAGTTCAAATTTCATTTTCAAACTTCAGATGCTTCTGCTTCAATTGGAGCATAGATTCTTAAAAGTATTGACATGTGTTTAACATAATTCATGTACTGCTTCCTGTATGTTCTATTTGTCTATCTATGATTATGTTTCCAAAGGAAAACGTTTAATTTTTGCTGGCTTCTTCTGCCAGCCAATGAAAAAAGAGACGACCGCCTTTCTAGCTTTCTGATTGTCTGGTAGTCTAGTTTGTTTTTTCTGTTATATAACCTTATTTAACTATATTGTTTTGTCCATGTAAAACATTGCAAATTTGTTCCGTGTTGTTTTTCAGTCATACTACATGGCAAGTGTGTAGCAGTTCATCAGAAGGCATATGTGAAATCCCCTTTCTGCACTGTGAATCCACATTTGACCGGTATGAAGTGAAGGTGGAAACATCCAACTCAGAGTCCCAAACAACTAGCTTCTACAAAGATGAAATCGGTAGGTTATAGGTATTGCGCGGATCCCTTTGAACTGCCATAATAGCAATCAAAGCATGATATAAAGTTAACACATTCAAGTTTGCGGGTTTTCGTGGTAGCGGGAAAATGGAAAATGGAGCTTTTATCAATGTGGTCGTTTTGAGTTTGCGGTAGTGCTCTACACTGTAGTCCCATACTGTTTAATCTCAACCACTTTTGCTTGTGTCCCAGAGTAATATCTGTTGAGGGTGGGGATTGTTTCACAAATTCATGCTATGAGGCCACCTAACTACTTGATACAGAACTGCAGTTTCAACAGATACGACCATAGTGGAGCTCATCTTGCCCTCCACCTTATGCATTTTGCCCGTTTGAATTTATCCATGCAGCAAGTCCCCCCTCTCCACCTCATTGGTGTAGTCCAAAGGAAAGGCAACAACCTATACAGCCTAGCAGCAATAAAATCTCAGGAATCTTTGGGAAGGGAGAGTCCAAGTTTCGTGGGGTCCGTGGACTTAAATGCCCCCCTTCATGGTGGGCGGTGCGTGGAATAGGTACCAGAGGTATGAAGTCAGGGCTTTAATTCCAAAGGTGGACTGCCTCTCCAAGCTCTCAATCTCTGGGTGTTATTGTACTACAAAAATTCATTTTCTTATTTTTCTTGTTTTTTTCTTTTACAAGGAAAATTTTGAAAACCCACTTTTTTTTGTTAACGCTAATGGACCAATAAGTATATTCCTTGTGGTCAACATCTATTTCTGACACATTTCTGAAACTTAACGTATGAGCTGGTGGTCTGATTAAGGACATTCTTTCTACATCCCTATGTTTAAGCCTGGGGCCTCACGGTGCACAGTTTCCATCGGTATCCACATGGTGGTATAGTAGTCAAACCTGTACAAGTGACTACCATTATAATATGTGTACATAAGGATGACCTGGCCATTGTTACAAATTTTTGCTGGTTCCTGTGTTAACTTCTATTACATGAGTCTTTTCTGACAAGGACAGGATTGTTAAAAGAACCACGTCTAAAGTGACAACCTGTCAAAGTGACCACCTGTCTAATGCGTCCACTCTACTATATAAAGTGACCATCTGTCCACATAGACCAAATATTGGTCCTTGAGTGGTCTTCTTGGGCAGGTTTGACTGTACTGCATGGGCTATATGTACAAGCAGGAGAGACTCTCAGACTCACTAGGCCAGCAGTGATGCTGAAAGCAACGGGTGGTGAGCATGCAGTTACCACACACACTAGATGCATTACACTACACAGCCATTGCCTAAACTTTCTACTTTATTTTATGCTACTGGTTTCCTCCACAGCCAAACCCCACCCCCCTGAAGACCTGACTGTGCAGCCTGACAGCAGTACACAGTTGACAGTACGATGGAAGATGCCAGAGTGTGCAGATTTAGGTTTTAACAGCTACACTTGTCAGGTGGAATACACCTCACAACAGAACAGAACCAGGGTTAGTGGACAAATTCTGTGATCATATCTAAGAAGGCATTTCTAAAAAGTTTAAGCTATTTCTTTTGTGTATTAGATGTGGTGGTATCAATTGTAATTGTTTCTACAATTGTTCAATGGTATCAGAATAGATCGAAGATTTGATGATGATTTATGACTTGTATTTGCACATTAATCATTACCTCCTTATTGTTTGAAATTGTCTCCTTTGCATGCTGCAGGTGTCAGATGTTTCGGTTTCCTTTGACCGGCATACATTCAAGGAGTTGCAAAACCTGACTCCGTACACACTGTACAGGGTCCGTGTGAGGTGCAAGCCTTTATTTAGAGATACTTGGGGAGAGTTCACATCTACAGTGGAAGCACGAACTAATGCCACAGGTAAGAAAACTGACTTGTGTATTTCTACATCAAGTTACAGGTATATTGTTGCCTCCGTGTATGCAGGTTTTGTTTTAGGAGTGTCTGGATGTTTGTATTCTTTTGTGAATGTAGTTATGTGGAAGGAAGTTAGTGGGAAGATACTGTCACCACAAAGAACAGGAAGTAGAGTTCAGAGGTTGCAAAACTAGTTGTTAATCACGTGTATTCGTCGTTATTGTAGACATACAAGAGACAAGATACTTTGTGAAGGTTGGAGATTGTTGAACTCATTTTTTTATTGCATTGTGCACATAGAAAAATTGTACAAATTTTCTTGCTTTTGTCTCAGCCCCAGACCATGGTCCTAATGTACAGACACCAGAAGATGTGTGGTTAGACTACAGAAAAGGGCTGCGAAACATCACCTTGCAGTGGCAGGTAATACAGACATACAGTATTATACAGCACCTTATGGGGTGTCATGCCCTTTTTACCGGGTAGCTGAATACAAGACAGGGATGCGCTAGGTCTGACAGAAGGATTTGCTCCATTGCACACTGGGGCATGCCCCTATTCTTTTGCAAAGGTCTGTTGGGTTCTCTAACGTGTGTGGGGTGTGACTCTCCCAAACATGGGACCTCCAGTTATTGTAAAGCTGCAAACGATGGCAGAGCCCTGAACTATGCTGGTCTTATTTGAAACAAGTGAGAACTTGACTTTAGAGCATATTTATATAGAATACAACACAGGGTATTCCGTATCGCCTGAGGTATGGCCCGACTGCCCGAAGGCCGGAGGGTGATCTAACCTGCGGGAGGGCCAAGCCAGAGGGCGATATCATGCCAACCCGAAGAAACTCAAGTTTATCGCGAAAAAAAAGAGCAAAAGACGTGACATCAATGCATATTGTGTCCACAACTTCGTCAATTTGATCAAAAGAATCAGGCAAAGGAACAAACTGTTGTTTGAGCTTTTGACAGCAGCACATGCAAGTGAGCTCAAATCTATGGAGCCCCTGGCTATACTGTAAGATACGGACCAGTCGGAACCCCAATATCGAATGTAAATACAGATCGGGTATGATATAAAGCATAGTATAGTAGGCTTTTCAATTTGTGTAGCATCTCTTTAACAAGTATTTTTCTCCCTCAGGCTTTATCACTGACAGATTCAAATGGAGTTCTCCTGGGGTACTGCATCAGAGTCCGAGACGTGAGAACAGATGAGGTGATGGAGTTGACAGTGATTGACAGCGGCGCTCAGACCTACACCCACACCCTGGGCAACCTGAAACTGTCCGGGTACCGAGTGGACATCACGGCGTATAACCAGGAGGGAGAATCTCCCGCGACATCTCTCGTCATTCCGGACAGAGCAAAAAGTGAGCTCAGGCTTATGGTGTTGCTGATGAGATAGAAAAGACATGCATATTTTATTTTATCTATTTTATGGCTTGGCAGTGCATGCACGGTTTGGGCTGCCTGACTATCCTGTGGCTATTACAAAAGGGTAAGCCCTGCTGACAGAGACAAAGACAAATATTTTATATACATTAAGTCTTTTTGGTACAAAACTGCTATCCATGCTTGTTGACATTTACATACATGTAGATATAAAAGATATGGAGATAATGTTGTATTTCTTTCAATCTTTTGATTTGACAAAACTTATAATTTTGTTGTTATTATTTTGATGCTGTTGTTCTCAAAACAAAACATAACTTAAAGAAAATTATGTTTCTTCTCCTGCAGAGCCTGATCCTCCAATAGACCTCATTGCCATGGCAACAAGTGACAGCTACCTTCAGTTGTCATGGCAACCCCCAGCAGAAGTAGGAGGCATTGAAACCTACCTCATCCTGTGGTGTGAGCTGGAAACAGATGTAACCTGCCTACGGCCTGAGAAGAACATGTCTGTTGCTGGGAATGAGCTGTCAATCAAAGTGATTGACAGTTGGAGACCTCTGGCTCGCTACAGATTCGTGGTGAAGGCAGTGAACTCAGCAGGACAGAGTGAGACATCCAACACTGCTGCTGGTTACGTTGCACAAGGAGGTAAGAAGGCATCTTGAATTGTCTGCTAATATTGAGTATGCTTTGCAGAATTGTAAGATGGAACGAGTGAGATTGACAGGAGCCAAGGTTTCAAAGTGACGTAGCTATCTTTAATTTTTTTATATAATAGAACCTATGACATGTTATTAGTGACTCTATCTGTTATGTATGTTAGTTAAGATCCCTGCCACATCGTTCAGTGTATAAGGTGGTGCCCATCGCCTTTTCTATGGCCCTTGGGCCTCACAGTTGCAGCACTACAGCAGGGACTAATTCAATGGTGCCTGTTATTGTACAATGTATTTCTTACATACTAATACTACCGGGTACATAATCAGGGCTCTAAATACTGGGTGTATACACTATTATGAATTACAAACCTTGACAATTGTTGGGATCATAAATGTTTATATTCTGGCCATTTTTGTGTCCCCAGTGCCATCCTCCCCTCCCCAGAATGTGACAGTCCAAGCTGAAACCTCCAAGTCTCTCCTGGTGAGATGGAAGGCACCACCTCTACAGGACAGGAGGGGGATCATCACCACATACAGGGTGTATTACTATGTTACACCCACTGTCAGGGGACAGCAGATGGCTACAGGTTTGTGTCTACCTATTACAACTGTTTTTGTTGTAGTTGTTGTGTTGTTCCTTTGTTTCTCTGTTTATATTGAGCCTTCCGTTATGACCACCTTTTTGCACAACACATTGGCTTGATGGACTGTGTTATACACTGTCTGTTAGGTGTAAGTAATAAGATGGACAGTGCTTCCCATATTGTAAATAGGCCAATCTCATGTACCTAAGAAAAGTCAGGTATAGAAAGTTATAGATATGTCCGAGAATAGTTTCATTAGGCTTGTAAGTAACTGAATACCAAGATTCTTTGTAAACAACCAAATGGTTTCCTCAGGTTTACAATGTGCTGATTGACATTGTTCTGTAACCGATCTCTATGTACTATATACGAACCTACATATCCTCTTCATCCTGTGTTGGACATAAGTTTTACTGTACATAAAAACTTTACGTTTAAAAACTGCATCTGTAAGCAGTGACACCTGTGCTGCATTGCTATGCAAACCAGTCAGAATTGCCCTGAGGAAGGTGACAGATGGTTACGGAAACGTTAGTAAAATAAAACACTTGTTATTCATGGTAAAAATACAGTGGTACAAGTTCCACAATATGTTTTTGTGTTGTTTTTTTGTAGTCAGCCCAGTTACCAGGAGTAATTTTTTTCTTCTTCTTTACCAGTTGAGCGGAGTGTGTCAGTAAACATCACAGATGATGCCCAGCCTGTACAGTTCTCCCTGTCAGGGCTGGAACCGTTCACGCTCTACTCAGTCAGACTGTCAGCAGTTACATCACAGGGGGAGGGGAACAAGTCTCTACCCACAGGGGCACAGACTAGTCAGGCAGGTGAGGTACAGCTGCTTGTCTCAGGTTTGGGATAACAAAAACCTGTTCTGCTTTACCTGCTAGTTCGTGGATGCCGCCATGATAATTTGTGATGTCACGGGTCAGCCATCTTGGATACTACTTACTGACCTCAACTCAACAAATCATAAGTCAATTTGGAAAGGCATGATGTCAGCCGTTTGTCATCATTGATTATTGACTGTATTTAACTCAAAAATGATATCATTAGTTGCCAAGCATTTGATTCGTTTTTCTAGAATGTAAGGGTGTTATTGAATTCTTGCAGCCATTTCCAGTATAAGCCAGGGGTAGGTGGAATTCTTTTCTCTTAACTGGCATCCGATTACAATTTATGAATTGTGCATGCAATCATGCTGCAGTAAATGATTTTGTTGCACCATTGTCTCTGTGTGTTTCTAGCTCCAAGTGACCCCCCAGCAGATGTGCAGATCAATGATATCACTGTGAACAATATCACCTTATCCTGGACACCCCCATCTCAGCCAAATGGAATCATCCGTTATTACATCATCAAACATGGAAATGACACCATGTCAGATGGAAACCACACAGCGTTTGTTTTAGAGGGTCTTGAAGGAGACAGAGACTATGCCATTCAAATACAAGGTTGTACTGCGGCAGAAACCCCATGTGGACCCTTGTCACCTGTGGAGCTTGTTCGAACCAAAGTTGGAGGTTTGTGAAAGTTCACTTTGTTCCTGCAAGTCATTTTTGCATTCCAGTCTGTCACTTTGTTTGACTTTAAGATTGAGACATAGATAGCAGAGAAAAAAATTCTTACAAAATCTTACCTTTAAGTTGAAAACCGCTAGCTTGACCAACCTCTTAGCTCACCTTTCTCTGAGAAAACTTCAAAATACCAAACTAGAACATAAAAACTTTTACGGATCTGCATTCACTATCATGCTGAGTGAACAACTTATTTTGATTGACACCCGAATGCTGTCTATTGAACATAACCTTTTGCAATACTTACGGTTACATTGATTTTGTTTTATTTTTTCAGCACCTGGAATTGTGCAAGATCTTCTGGCACAGTTCGACCCCACAAATGGTGACATAATTGTCTCTTGGACTCCACCTGTGCTGAAAAATGGGCGAGACATCAGCTATATTGTTTCATATGGACGGAAAGATCTCCGGAACGACAACACGGCCGTTACCACCACAATGCAATGGACCAATGACAAGCTGGCTGACACTTGTTCAGATGGACTGGAGTTATTTTTCAGGGTACATGCCCGGACGAGGGACCCAGGAACAGGAGAGGTGTTTAATGGACCAGTGTCTACTGAATACCTGTCATGTGATACCAGACCAGGGACATCTTCCTCATCTAAGGGTGAAGCCTGTTTTTGTTTCACCTTAATAATACATCGCGTATTGATAGATACTCAGGCCATGTTGATTTGATTATGTGAATGATAATTGCTTGCATAATTTTTGGGCCGAAATTTTCAACCATACTGCAAAATTATACAAAGCAGCTGCAAAATTAGAAATTGAGACGTAGACTTCAAGAAAAAATATTGGGAACGTATACAAATGTTGTAGAATGCCAAGGTCGATTCTAAGGTCAAAGAAGATGTAATAAATTAGAATACATCAATTTCCCCTTTCCATCCCAAATATGGTCTTGTTGAATACTGAAGAAGATTCCTTTGTTATGTAGTTTATCACCCTTTATTACTTGGAAAAGCTAAGCTGATGCAGTATCCATGTATGTCAAAGTTAACTATTGTACCTAAAGATTTTGACATTGTCATTAGTCAAAGTTTCAATTGTGAACACAAATACTTGTAAAGTATTACATGAAGGAAAATTAGCAACAGACATCAGCTTTGTATGTTTATGTATTGAACTTCTAACCCAGAACCTTCATATTCTATTTCAGACGTTCAAGGACTCAGACTGGCTTTGGAAGCTAAAGTGGGGATCATACTTGCTGTACTTATAGCATGTATGGTGGGTATTGCTGCACTGGTCCCCAGTCTTAGGAAAATGTAAGTATTTATTTTTCATTCCCATAATAGATTTTGAAACCAGTGTTCTTGTAAGTTGTATGTACTTTAATTGATTGTAAAGCAACCTGTAGTACAATGGACCTAAACCTTTTCTTGTGCTTGGACGTTTGAAATATTCCAAGCTCACAAAATTTCTGTGTCCTTTTTTTAGGTATAATAAGACCAAGAATGATGTCCCTGGACCTGCAGACTTCATCACTGATGCAAACCAGGTGTGTACATATAAAAACTGCAGTCTTCTTCTGTATCAGTTACTATTACATGTGTACACATAAAAACTTCTTCTTCTTCTAACATCTATTATCATAATACCGGTACGTTTACGACGATTTCTCTATCCATACTGATTTGACAAATTGTCAACGCATCATTTTCTCCAGTTACATGTTGCTGTTATAGGTTACCCTTGCCACTTCTTCTGTGTAACTTTTCTGCCACTCTTGTCCTGCTAAAAGCGTAATATTGTAATTGTAACACGCCGCGGAATTACACGGCGAACGGGCGCGTGGTTGGGAGGGGGTAAAAAATACCGGTAGGAAGAAACACGGCACAATTAACTGCCGCTATGTACATTTATACATCCTCTGATCTTCCTTCCTTTTCTGTCAGTAAATGCATAAAACATAAACCTTCATGAGCATACAAAATGTCATGAGAAAACGGACGTATACTGTCAAGAATTTTCATTTAACTCCTGTCCGTCACAATCGCTATGACGTAACACTTCACTGCTAGCGTAGATATAAAAATGGCGGGAAAATGGCTACGTACGTTCAATTTTGCCCATTCAGTCGTAGATCCGGGCTATTATGCAACGGTTCTTCACACTTTTACATGAGTTGTAGGTCACCAACAGAAATTCAAGATTGTTGTTGAATCATGTTCGTCTTGTGCCGTGAGCATGTGTAATTATGATCTATAAATTTGGCAATGAATGTGACAGTGTGTTCGTCCCACGACGAGCTGCCTACCCCGAAAAAGATACTGAAAACTTTTGGCCTTGTTGTCTTCGAATGCATTGTTACCAATGCTTTGTAAATGATGTATTGGACACCTAGATGTCTGAAGTGTGCACAGCTCAGAAATAACTATTGTTGCATATGTAGATCTCTTTAAGTTCCAGTATTTTTAATCTACCGGTATAAGTCTTACTACCGGTATTATGCCAATGCATGTTACAATGTGCATAAATTTTGCCACTAACTTCTTGGTGCATCACACGTGCCACTCAGGTTTTTGAGAGCATTTAGACATAACTTTTATATTTTGTTTTTCTACTAAAAAGTATTGGATTAAAAGATGCTCAGACAAAGTTGATGCATCGTTTAGGTTTTGTATTTTATGGATGGCCCTTGCATGACCTGCGCTTGAGTCATCGTAACAGCTTTGTCAAAATTGATGATACTTACTTGATAAGGTCTCCTCAGGGTTGAGCTGAGTGGCCACCATTAGGCGACATCTCTTGCACACCATTGATTAATGAAAGAACAACCAAATCATGAGTACAAGATAGGTAAAAGGGCTAAACCACTTTTTGCTTTTTTTCACTACACAGGGGGTGTACTACTACATTCCTGACGAGCCCCAGACCCTGAATAACCTGCACATCGTGAGTGAACAGACGGGGAAAACTCCCGAGATCCTGGACGACTTCAGCAAGCTGCGGGTGGAGCGCCAATGGTCGCATGACTCCGCGTTCGGGTCCGATTACGGGAATAACAACGTGGACTTCAACGTAGCGGAGCAAAAGGCCCACTACTCCGTTGGCGGTAGCAGCAGCGGCTACAGCGATGTATCGGATGAGAACGCAGCTCTCCAATCAGATGCCAGCAAGGCTGAAAACTTGGCTTCGGACAATCAACAAAACGATGTTGCGGACTATTCAAAGCTTGCTGATGTAGATGGCAATTTCAAGGACTTAAAAGTCAACTACGTCACCAAGCAGGATTCTAAAACGGCTGAGGGCTCAAAGCACCGCACCAGTACACAGTCATCTACGGATAATCTAGACACAATAACAGACTATTCCAAGTTGGCTGCTGAGAGGGACTATAGAAAGGATTTGGCCGTCAACTATGTTCGTAATACAGGACCAAAAGGGAACAAGTTGGAAGAAATTCCCAAAAGTGAACAATGTAGCCCCAAACATGCTGATATTCCTTATAGAGAAAGTCCTAGTCCTGTAAAGCGTAAGATATTTGATCCAGACAACGTACCTTACGTTTCCAATGCATGAAACACACTTTACTTTAAAACATAAGGTTAAGCCCGATTTTCTGCATGTAAAAACGAACCATGTTGCTAGAAGGCTTGGATACCTTTACATTGAATCAAGCTGTGAAATTTTTGATTTTACAAGATCTAGATATGCTGTATTTAAGCACAAGAAATAAGTCAGGTCCTTGTGTGTGGAAAAGTAGATAAAACACTTCAATGCAAAATGATTGAAATTGCAGCAGTAGATTGTACCAGTCCTGTGTTTGTTAAAGTGCCTGCCAGTAAGTTCCCTGCCTTGAATACCCAGAAGCAAGAAGGACATTCAAATACGTCCTTCATTGTGGTCATTACTTTGCAGGTGACAGTCAGTTGAGTTTTGGTGGATATTCATAAAAGGATTCATACAGATTTAAATCTGAAATTTGAGTTGATTGTTTCTGGGTAAGGCCGAGATCTTGTTGCAGGCCCTTTTGTACATGTACAACAGGCAGCCCAACAGCAAAACATTCTCTGAAATCCCTTTTGTCCACTTCTGTAGTTGTAACCAAGAAATTACCTCTCTAGGAAAAGAATGGTATCACATTTCACAACATTCTGACTGCAGTACCATTCCAATTTTAGATACGTACTGTACCTACATGTATGAAACGTATTGAATTCTCTCTATAGGAACAATTTGCAGGGATACTGTATTTTCTCGAATTGCAGCTATACTTCAGCAACTACAAGTGTGGTGCTGTGTTCAGGGTATATGTCTGTACTACCGGTAGAGTATGTTGTACTGTTTTAGTCTATAAGGCTATTGGTAATAATTATAGTACAATAGTTGATAATGTATGGTTATGCTGTGGCTAGCATTCATTATTAGACTTACCGTATAAAGTAGAGTCATCCCAAGCAGGGTAAAGGCTGACTATAAAAGGATGATTTGAAAGGATGATTTAAGTTTTTAGCAAAGCTTGAAGTGTTTGCATGTTAGTGATAGGAATTATTGTTTTTAATAACAATACATGTTTATTGTATATATATGATGTAATCATGTCATGGTTAGGCCAGGAGGTAATTGTATCCACAACTTCTTCTTTTTTTAAACCATTTCTGTTACAAAATTTTCCCATTTTCAGACCTCAAATTCTTCCTGCCTAACTTCAAGTTGTCAGAGTTAAACAAACTGCCTTCAGATATGTATTAATATGAAAACTGAATAGCAAATGGTTGAACATTAAAACTATAGCAAACTGCCAATAACAATCATGGTTACAAACAATTGTCCACTCCATTTCAAGGGCTATTTCTCCTGAAATATAATCAATTACTATGATAGTAAACTGTGTTTGGAATTAATAGATTGTACATACTAAAAAATTCTATATATTTTTGTGACCATTTTCGTGTTTTGTGAATCATGTTGTTAGTCACAGGTATCGTGTTGTGATTTTCAAATTTTGCATATTGTGCAATTTTCAGTGAGATGTATCAATGTTGTTATATGTACATGTATCTCGATTGAGGAGTAAAACCAGATCATGCAAAATGTAGAGAACTTGGTTCGGTGATTTTTCAGCCCCAAAAAAGAAAAAGACACTTAAAAAGATAATACATCGGAAAGATCAATGACATCAAAATGTTTTCTTGTATGTATTACTAACTATGATGGAAACAGTTCTTAAGGTAGAATTTTTAAAATGTGTAATCTTGAAAAGTTTTAAGGAATGAAAAAAAAAATACAGTATCTGAAAAAATGGACAGGTCTATGAGCCAAGGGATCTATATGAGCATGACTATGTCCTCTAGACTATAGCCTCTGTGCTAGAGACTTAAACATGTGTAAAGTAACAATTGATAGATTGTCTTGTACATGTAACATTGTGCATCTTTTACATGTACAAACTGGCTGGGTGTGATTTTTGTTTTCCCTCAATTCTGTCTGCTCCATCATTGCATGTACATTGTATGATAGAAATTGGCTAATGCTGTATGCTTCTTTGTGGAAAAAGTAAACAAACAAACAATAAAATGTCTGGAGTTCCTACAAGACATCGGGACCTGTGCCTTTTTGTGCTTTAAGATATACAGGTTGTCTTAAGTTTGTTTAATACAGTCAAGGTTTCTGAACACATCTCTTCACTGCAAAATTGAATTTCACGTAGTTCGATACTTCTACTTAATTTTTTTAATATGGATGATTCATAAACAGATTATTTCTATCACTACGAATATACTGAGAAGACCTGAGTATCACGTTTAAAGAATGAAAAAATGAAGTGATCATCCGTGGACCATTATCAATACCTTATAAAAAAGTTTTTATAGTCTTTTCATTTCGAGTCAGATGAAGTAGATTACTTGAAAGGTAGTTTTTAAGACTTGCCTATCATTTATGTACAGAGAACTGGGTTGGCAAAAAGAGAGGGTCGGTTGATTTTTGAAGGGATGCGATACTTTAAGTTCACTGTTTATGTGCAAAGAACAGTCATTTTATAACAGTCTTCTTGGGAGGGCAAACAATCTTTTATCAGGACTTATTCATGAAAATAGGCGCTTACGATGTATTAATACTGTAACATTATTTCTCAGCATGATGTTCAAAGAAAAAGACAAATATAATGTTATATATACATGTATATAGAGCCTCTATGGGTCAAATGTGTTAAAGAAAATCGGATGAAGTCTCCAAGCAGATGTTGGGACGGAGGATCGTAATGTTTTCCGAGTGACGTTTCAGCTTCTTTGACAGTCTTTCCACCCATATAAACAAACATACAGTTACGTAAAAGGCTACAGCTTTCAAGGGAATTCGAACGAGGTCCTCATATATATTTAAACTACTCATTACACAAAAGACATGATCTATACATGAATGTAGGCGGCGCTTCGACGGGCAGACATGGTGCTACAAGGGCTTCTCACGCGGTGCCTAATATCGATCCTTTTCATGTTACTTTATGCCCTAAATGGCATTCTAGATATGTGTAATGATGTCTGGACCTATTTTGGAATGTTTCTAAAGGCTTAAAGTCTAATTTCATGTAATTATCCCATCATAAAGGTCGGGACTATATTCCCCATGAGAGCCCAATCTGCAGTACCGCTCCCGGCCGCGTGCTGAAAAGTGGCTTAGACGACCGCCAAATTGCCAAATTTACCTCTTTTCGGGAATGGGGAAATGGTGAAAGGCTCGAAAAGGGTTTTAACTTTTTAGGCTTATCTAACTTTATTTTCGATAATATGACCATTTGAAATCATAAATGGCAATATTTAAGACATTTTACAAACAAACCATGGCATAATAGATCACAAATAACGCGTTTCTTTTACAATCTACTACATGAAGTACAAAAAATGGTAAAGTATGCATGCCAATTGTCGTGTTCTATAACAAATTACCACGGTCACATTTCTTGTAGTAAGACATTGAACAAATACAACTATGTTATTCTTTGTGAAAAAAAGTGATGCAAAAGGTTGACACGGTAGGAGAGCAGGTATTACATTATTTTTACACATCCAACAGTTTACAGGATAGTCGATCGTATGTCCATATTGAAACAGGAGGCATTGTCTTTCAATATGCTAAAGCCCGTTTTTAATGGGGGTATAGCAAAATTAAAAAAAAAAATAAACTAGACATGAGGGACAAGACGTTTTTCACTGTTTTCATTTGTTTTACATCATTTCAAAGAACATACAAGAGAAGAAGGAAGAAAAAAAGTAGTGCCCTGCCTCTAAAATAACAAAGAGCTCGTGGTTTTACTTGTGGTTCAGCAAACTGCACGAACGACAGAAATTCAGTATTCCAATAACAACAGCAAATCAAATGTATATATTGCACTGATATATTATTACATGCATAAATGTGTCTTACGTTAAATACATGTACATCTATAAAATGCTATTTGATAAAGGCTGGCATCTATAAGAAGAACGCCAATTCACATCCATAAATCATGATCATTTCCCACTGTGTTAACTTTTCATCAGACTCAGTCACCAGTTCCTATTATAAAGTTCCTAACCCCAGAGGAAGGGAGTGTGTGGAGTACTGGAGCAGAAAAGTGTAGTGATGACAAGAAAGAAGAAGAAGCAGAAGGTTTAAAATAATTTTCATAAAGATTAAATCCGTTGTTATTGTTCCTTCATCAGGGGGTAGATTATACATGTTTTAGAAGACCGTTTAATAATCTAACTTTTACACCAATATATAGTCTTCTTGTCTCTCTCGCAGACGCCGCAGGGTCCATTAAACGGCTCCCCTGGCGTTCAAGGTTATATTGCATCTACAAGTAATACACACACCTTTACCTTACGTCATTTTGAAAGGAAATAGGATAACGTTATATTGAAAGACAAACAAAAACCCAAACCCAAACCCTTGCGTGCATTTGTTCATCGTCTTCTTGTGTCACGGAACAGGTTAGAAATTGGGATGTGGTGGCTTTCCGGAAATTCAGGACACTCAACCACTTCTATTGACCATATATGAAGGAAACATGTCATTTGTTACCCAATGTTCAGTTGTTTGATTTGTTAAATGTCTGAAATATTGTTGTTCTTGGTTTTAGACAGTTACTTTTCGAAAATAAGATGAAATAAACAGTCGAAATTCTAACCCCTTTGCGAGCCTTTCACCATTTCCCCATTCCCGAAAAGACAGAAATTTGGCAATTTGACGGTCGTCTTAGCTACTTTTCAGGACGCGGCCGGGAGCGGTACTACAGCTTGGGCACTCATAGGGTTTGTAGTTCCCACTTGTAAAATGGGAAAATAGACAAGACATTAGGTTGCAAGCCAGTAAAAACTTTGGCAGACAGATCCAGACATCTTCACGTTTATATATGATTACCTCTAAGGCTTTCAATAACACGGATTAGCATGGTTTTTAGGCGTTGCGCGAGGAGCCCTTGTAACGCCATGGCCGTCAGTCGAAGCGCCCCCTACATTCATGCATACATCACTT